>NC_059347.1:40853750-41157500 GCF_019703515.2 Myxocyprinus asiaticus | reverse complement strand
GTAAATAAAGTACAGACTCAGTTACCTATTCGCATACACACTCAAAGCACTCCAAATGGACTGCTCATTCCAGAAATTCTGAACTTAATTATTTTGCACTGCTGTTCAGTTTATGTATGGTAGATACTGTTTCAGTTGGAGGTTAAGAGGAAGTGGGTGGTAATGATGTAAACCAGAGCTGGCATCCCATGGAACACTATTTAAAACTCTGGATTTGGCCTGTGTTGTGTGATCTCTGAAAATACCTGAAAGTACCTTTTCTATTAATACTAAATGAAGTCACTCTGCAAAGAGAGCCAAAAGACTCCTGTTGGTTTTTAATTCACACAGAATTCAGGCATTCCGATACCATTATATATTTCACTTTAGACAGCTTAAATTCCCAAATGCTACTACTTTCCATTTAAGAGCACTTAAAGAGAGTAGCTGTAATCTCTATCACACAAGGTCAAATTTAATCTTATTTATACAGTAAACCAAGGAACAGTTATAATGGGAAATTCATCATATTTTTAAGGGAGCGGCTATTTGTGACTAATAGGGATAGATGCTATTTAAAATAACTGTTATTAGCAACAAAAAGCATCTTCTTTGTACTAAGTGCAAACAGTTTTAGATGCTGATGGCAGATACTATTTGCACCCCTACTAACATACAGTATAGGGGCATCACTGCAGTGTGTTTATTTAGAGTCCCACAGACACCCTACACCAACCCCAACACCTAAACCTAACCCTAAACTTACTCTCCAAAAATTAATGACAGTTTTTACTACAGTAACCATAGTATCACCGTAGTATTTTGTAGAAAAATCATAATAACCACTAAATTAAATATTATTACTAAATTAACACCATATTACTGTAGCAAAACCATGGTTAATTCCAATTGGCTTCTGCCAAAAAACATGGTTACTACAATATTACTATAGTAAAAACATGGTTTATTTTATCTGGATAAAATATTTGTCTCAACTCCACGAACTTCACAGTGACCAAATCACTGTGAGGAAATCAACCTTTATAGTAATTTTAATTTATTATTATAAGTAGTATTCAAAGAAATATTAAGAGTGGAGACAGGAAACAGAATGGCAAAAAGTGAGACAAAAAGGTGAATTGAATCTGGGTTGTCAGTATAAAAATCCTCACTGTCTTTACACACTACACCATTGCAGCCACACTTGGCAACATAGTTTGTCTTTAATTTCTGTGTTTCCACCAGACTATTGGAGTGCAAATAGCCACGCTGTGTGGCAGGTGCTATTTACACCTAGTGCAAATAGACACTCCATATTTTAATACGAATGTAACTAAGAAAGGTAGACTAAAGATGAAAAATAAATCTGTATTTTTTTATTTTATTATTATAAAGTGTGCCATTAATCGAATCTCTATGCTGACTTTTCTTTGTCCTTCTTGAATCAGGATACTAATGGAGGAACAAAGGTCAATCTTGTCAACTTTCTTATCATCTGACTGACATTTCATTATTTAATATGATTTAATCACTCAAAACCAATGCCCAAAAGTTCTTTTGATCATTCATTTCAACAGATGGATATTCTTTAGAAGGAAGAGTGAGAGTTGCCTTTAAGCAATTTCTATGCAGATATTTACAAGATTGTTTCCATTGATTCAATTCTTATATGACATCTGTAGATCTGCATGGGTTGTGTCAATCTGTTGATGCCCTACTAATGCTGTCTGTATCCCGATGAGCAAAACTTCGGGGGAAGATGCCAATATTTCCAGCAGTGTGTCCTTCCAACCACTCCTCATTCACTGTAAAATTGAGAAAATCACCTTTCTTGACCAAACAATGGAAAGATATAGCATATACAGTATATAGGCAAAAGGTAAATTCTAAATAATAAAACAAGATATGATAAGTAACCCCTCAGTCTAATCATACCTTCACTGAGAATGTCAATAGTGTCCCCTTCACTGAATTCCAGGTCCTCTGGGCCTTGTGCAGTGTAGTCATACAGTGCCACCATCTGATAGAGAATGGTCCTGTTGGCTAGAGAGTCCTCAGTCTTAGGGGAAATGGAAAAAGTGGCAGTAATGAACACTGGACTGTTGGCAAATATTGCTAAATTGGTGAAACATCTGTACTTAAAGGTGAAATATGCAAATTCCTGCATCACTAGTGTCATCATATAGAATAGCATATATTTTGATTAGTGTCACCCCAAACTCATGCCATTGGTTGAGCCAATGTTGCTGTGTCGGGCTGGTCGGGATGCTCAAATAAACAGAGCAATGTTTTGATAGCACCAGAGAACCACAATGTTTATACTTTTCAAGGAAATTAACCTAAAAATAGCTAATATATTGTTGATCCTGAATATTAAGCTGGGATAGGAGAAAGTACTTAAACATCAAGTAAGCTACACACTTCACCTTTGATAGAACAAACTTATTATTCTTTATTGTGAGCTATCAATCAAAAATGGCAATTAGTTAGGTTACCTGACACCAAATTGTGGCACGTCCTGTTTCAGCCACGTCCTCAAGGCTATCCAGTCCATCATCTCCATCCAATGGTGTCAGTAGTGTGGTACCATGCTTCTTGTGTCTGTGAGAGGAAGTACAATTGAAAAATGTGACTGCCTTACATACTGTACTTTAATACTTTGAATTTATGGCAACTAAAATCAGGTCATCCTGGCTGCAGGTCTGCAATATTACCTGAGGCGAATGTTTGTCACAGGCTGTCCTAATTTCTGAGCAATTTTCTCCTGCAGGTCCCGGAATGGTGTTTCTAAAGGAACTTTTAGAGCCATGCTATATGTGTAGTGCACCTTGACAATGACAGATCCAGGCTCCTGAGGTGAAGTTGGGGCCTGAGAAATGTAGGTCACATCTCAGGTTAGTGTAGAGATATACAGTATATGCTAAGTTCACTACAAAAAAAAAAAAAAAAAAAAAATTCTCTAATTTAGAAGTATAACCTCACACTCTTATAGTATTAGAACAAAGAAGAAAGTTTTTCCAATTTCAAAGTTCCTCTTTTTCCAATTACAAAGTTCTGTCATGTGCACAAGGTATTTGCAAATTCATTTATAAGAAAGTTTTTTCACAAGGTAATCAGGTATCTCTGCGAGACAGTGGTTCCAAATAGTTCTCTTCACATTTTTATCAGCTTTCCTTCCCCCCCAGGTGTATTTGTGAATGAATCAGGCCAAATCAAAGGCCTGCTGCTTCAACACTCCTCTCCACTTCATGTCTGAGTCACAAAACTCATTTTATCTCACATAAAAGATCAGCCATGACGGCCACTGCATTAATCATGCTCTGCTTCTATTTCCATCTCCATAACACTGTCAGAAATGTTAGCTTTCAGGCTTGCCATATTGAACTGGGAGGAGATAAAATGGCTTTGCTGAAATAAATACATAAGACAGTACAGAGCACACAAACATAGGCTGTGAGGTCAGAAATCATGCTTTTATTAATTCGTGGAATATTGGAAAGACCATTCCTGGCAAAAACTGCATGTGTGGGTGTAAGACATCATTGGAGTTTCTGCTTTAAAGAGATTAATTTCTTGCCAAAAGGTCAGCATTCTTTCAAGTGTGCTTTACTACTCACCTGCTGGGAATGGATGCGGGTGGAGTTGATGTTTATTGGAGGAGTTGTGTGGGCAGCGCTGGCATTGGTAGGATGCAACTCTACAGGAGAGAAGATTAAGCTGATATCACTTCAGAATAATAGAAATATGAAACACAAATCTTTGTTTTTAAATTTGCTTTTATTAAATAGTAGATTTGGGGTACTCGAGTTTGGACTCAGACTCGAGTCCAAGTCACGAGTCTAATTTTAATGGACTTGTCACAGACTTGGATGCATTTTTACTCGGACTTGACTCGGACTCGAGCCTTTGGGACTCGGGATTTTTTTCAGAGTCCAGCCAAGTCCATGGCATTTGTGATGCAATGAAAAAAAAAAAAAAAAAAAAAAAAAAAATATATATATATATATATAACAAAACAGAAATTAATGAACACATCTCTATCTGCATGCAGCTGTATTTGCACCAGAGTTGTTTCACTGTGATTAAGCAAACACACGCACACACACATACGCACGTGCACAGGCACACTCATCAGTCAACCACTATGCTTGAATGTTACTACAGAGACTACTGTATAACATCGACTACAGAGGTGGCTGGCACAATGAAAACATAAAGACAGGTATGTATCCAGTGTAATAGAAACTAAACAAGGCAGTTTCACACAACATGGGACCTGACAACTGGTAAAATTGCATGTGCTGTTTGTGCAGCCAAGACAGTGCTCGCATTGCGGTTTCATAGTGGTTAAAAACTTAAAATCAAGAACTTCATTGAGTCAAGTCACCCACATCATGTCTCTCACAGTTTACTATAAACAGCATATTGAAATAAAAATACATAAAACTAGTATTACTGTTGGATATTAAGTCTTTTTAGGCATAATGTAGACTTCTGTAGTCTCTTGTGGTCCACGCAGTGTTTTCAGCATGAACTGGTCCATTATAGCTTGATGAATTAACTGTGTAACTTTTTTCGGGGGAAAAAAGCATTATTGCTAAGGCAGACAGCAACTCTAAACAGATAAACAACAACTATGTATTATTGACTGACTATTTTCAAAGCATTGACGAGCTGCTTAAAATACATTCTTTTACAGCATATGTCCACCATTCACAACATTCAACCATGCACAATAAAATATTAAGATATTTTGGGCAGTGAAATGTTTTGTTTATAATTTAATTATAGACTGTAAAATAAATGTATTATTCGATTACAGAGTTTGTGTATGAAGCTAAACTTCATGTTACGAGATGAATTTAGTTGGTTATGACGTCTTTATTTTAAATGTTTATTTTATTTTATTTCATTTTATTTGTATTGTAAACCACTGGGTAACTTATGCACATCTGTTTTTAGCCTATATCTCTGACACTTTTGAAGGACAATTCCATTAAATGTATGACTCAAAATTATTAGTCTCCATGTTTTTGCAGTTAAGAAGAGCTCAATGAAATTTTCTTTGGTTGGTATTTAAAGAATTCAGACTGACTGCAGAAGAAAATATCAATTATTATAAATGTTTTTATCTTCTGTGCCAGCAGCTGCGAGACGCACATGGATGCATCAGGGATTTAGGTACAGGAGCAGCATGCAGAACTGCCCTGCATTGTGCGGTTTCCCACAAATTAACTAGAAAATCATGTCTGTGATGACATGGCCCTAATACTCTCAGTGGGCTTTTCCAGTTTTTTTGGATGTAGCATTTGCAGTCAAATCGTGAGACGTAACTTCTCAGCGAGTGCTAATTACAACTGTGTTGACTCATTTGTATGTACTGTATTTTCCCAAATCAGTCAGCAGATAGACTAAAAAGATTCAGAAAAAAATCTCAGTATAGACTATTATTTCTTTAGTTAGGGATAATTTTAAATAAAACTAAATTAAGTTGAATTGACAAATTGAAAATGAAGTAGAAATAAAAACTAAATTAAAATTCTAAATAATAATAACTCTGGTTGTAATGACTAATGCAGCTTTCACTTTCTTTAGTCTATGTTTGAGTGGAGGGGAAAAAGCAACAAATAATTGAAAATGTCAACAGAACACAATAAGAAGTGTGTTGAAGGATAGTATTGTCTTCATATACCTAAAGCATATGCTTTCATTCTGAAACCAATTTGAAGTTTGTTCAGCAGGATACTAATCATAAAATGTATATATGAAATGCAACAGAGGTGTTTTTGTTACATTTATATTTACAAACTGTTTTTCTTAGTTGTGAAGGTTAAAATAAGCTTAAAATATTGATGTTGAGTTTACGGTTACAATTTTAATTCAGATTCATGAACTGACTCATCTGGACTCGACTCGGACTTGGCCTGTTATGGACTTGGTCTTGAGCCCAACTCGGCCCCTTTTGGACTCGGACTTGACTCGGACTCGACTAAGGTGGATTTAAACCCAACACTATTAAATAGGACAGTTAGAGGAAACTTAGTTTAGTTTAGAAACTTAGCAGCTTAGTTTCAAAAATAGGTCTATTTGCACTGGGGTGGAAGTTTTGTGTAATGAAAGTGTTCATAGTACAGTGAACTCTCACATTAATTTAACAATGAAATCTCAAAGATCAAGAAAAATTTGATTCCTTATGATATGCCCCCTTTACATTAGGCACTGCCACTGCATTTTAAAAATAGCAAATATTAAACACCAGCGAAAAAATATTTTCAGAATTTCAGACAATATTTTTAGAAGTTTTCTTTCATTATAATGATTTTAGTCACTTACAGGCAATTTCAGTTTAAATGTTTCTGTGTTATTGTACTCTTTTCTGTACCTGGTGGAGGTTGAGATAGACCTTGGGGTCGATTCGGGGGTTTTAAGGATGGTGGGTGTGGGATGCCACTGGCCAATTCCTTCCAAGAAAAAATGCAGAGAAAAGCAGTGAGTGTGTTATTACCAATAAAAATTTTATTCAGGTAAGGTAACTTTGAAATATAATTTTCTAATCATTTTTATAATATCTGGACATATAAGAAAATGTGTAGCCCTTTTCTTGCTCAATTAATCACCAAGTATCTGGCAGAAGGTGTAACAAGAAGCTATAACCTTTTAAACCATTTTTATTTTCATGGTAGCTTTTTCATTTCCTTGCAACTGTATTGAAAGTAGCAGAGTGAGCTGAGGAAAAGCTCAGTCTTTGCCAACTCACTCTGGTTTGCAGAGGGTGTAAGCACATTTTGAACTAGCATTAAAGGGCCCTTAAACCTGTCTGCATTAATAAAATTCAGCATTATTCAGCAAGCTCAACACATTTAGGAGAAACGCTGGGCAATTCTTGACAAATTAAGGCCCTATAAAACACTCATACTCTCATACTTTTTACAGCACATACTTTATTAAACAAAGATATATGGAACACTTACAGTTCGCTTGTTTTTAATCTTGTTTTTCTTGCCCCTTGCTTCAAGCAGGTTCTTTGGAACCAGACCTCTCTGACATGTTAAAAGTAACAAAGGAGAGATATCATATGTGTTATTCTAGATTCTGACATAAGGTTTGTATCACACATTGACTTTGCTACTGAAACAGCCTGTGTGAGTGTCAGAAACATAATTGGGCACTATTGGACAAACATTCAGTGTGCCTTCAAAATTATTGGTCTTAACAACAAAATCAGGCTCAGTAATGTACCATATCATTCTAGAAGGAAAGATCCCCCCACCTTTCCATCATAAATGACTATTGCCAGTCCATCTCTGTCCTCATCGCTGTACACAAACACTTCTGCTCCAGCAGGCACTGTTAGATCCCCTGGCCCCTTTGCCACATATGCATTCTTCGTTATCATGTAACGAGAGTCCCTATAGGAACACACAAGGTAATATTACATTCTCTTTTTCTTGTATTTTCTTAATTCATGAACAATATTCTGAATATTAAATACTTACTGGCCTTCTTCTACCTTTGGCTCATAGTACCCTGGTTTCTACAGGAAGATACATAATCAGTGCAGTCTAGTTAAAAACTAAAGAGTGAAAAATGTGGGACAAAAAATATTAGTAACCATACCTGTGGTCTGAGAGGATCAAAGCCTCTGAAGTCATCATTTGGAATCAAAGAAGTGATGACCTGGGATAAAATAGAGTTTAGAGAGGAGTGACATTTTCTTTGATGTCTTTTATTGTGCTTCTGGTATATTTGTGATTTATAGTGTTCATTGGAATGGTCCATCTTAAAGCTAGAAGGTGCCACTACATTTAACATTTTCTTATTAACAAGCATAACTTTTAGTATAGAATGGGAAAAAAAAAAAAAAAAAATAGATCTGCAGATGCATCCAGATTTGGGCAGCATTTTAATTTATAATGTACAAACATATATTTCACTGATGTTTTAAACAACAACCAAATATGACAATTTGTAATGTACCTTTAAATTAACTTTAAAGAGAAAGTTTACCCAAAAATAAAAATTCTCTCTTCATTTACTCTCCCTCATGCCATCCCAGATGTGTTTGACTTTCTTTTTTCTGCAGAAAACAAACAATGATTTTTAGAAGAATATCTCAGCTGTGTTGGTCCATTCAATGCAAGCAAATGGTGGCCAGAATATTGAAGCTGCAAAAAGCAATATGATAGGTGTGGGTGAGAAACAGATCAATATTTAATTCCTTTTTTACTATATATCTCAACTTTCACTAGCCCTCCTATGCACATTCACAAGAGGACAGAATTCTTCTGTTTTTGAGTGATTTGCATTCCTTGTGCATATCGCCACCTACTGGGCAGGGAGGAGAAAGAACAAAGAGAGGGATGAAGCAAAGGAAAATAATAAATAAACAATAGTGGGTGACAATATGCACAAAGAATGTGAATCAGCAGGGCCTGGGTAGCTCAGTGAGTAAAGACGCTGACTACCACACCTAGAGTTCATGAGTTTGAATCCCAGGGCATGCTGAGTGACTCCAGCCAGGTCTCCTAAGTAACCAAATAGGCCTGGTTGCTAGGGAGGGTAGAGTCACTTGGGGTTACCTCCTCATGGTCACTATAATGTGTCACAGTCTGTCTCCCTCATTTTCTTCAAGGACTCTTATTTTGAAGTTTTCCCCTGCACTACATTTCCCAGAATTCACTGCCCTAATCACGTCTATCTGCTCATCATCATTCGCACCTGCCTTCCATTCCCTCATTAGTTTCCCTGTGTATATATACCCTCTAGTTTTGTTCATCATTTGTCAGTCCTTGAAGTATTACATTGTGAAGTGTTACGTTAAGTTATTGTTGTGTTATGTTAGCATGTTGAGCTTGATCGTTTGTTTCCACTCTAGAGATTATTATTAAAGGATTAAAATAATCTATTCCTGCATCTCCTCTCTTCCTCTTCCACTCCAGACACTAACGATCCATAATGTGGTTCGCTCTCGGTGGGGCGTGTGGTGAGTTGTGCGTGGATGCCGCAGTGGATGGCGTGAAACCTCCACATGCATTATGTCGCCTCAGTAACGTGCTCAACAAGCCACGTGATAAGATGTGCGGGTTAAATGTCTCAGATGCGGAGGCAACTGTGATTCGTCCTCCGCCACCCGAATTGAGGCGAGTCACTACATCACCACGAGGACTTAGAGTGTATTGGGAATTGGGCATTCCAAATTGGGGAGAAAAAAAAAAGAATGTGAATCAGCAAAAAACAGAAGAAAAAGAATTCTTGTGAACGTGCATAGGAGGGCTGTTTGAAAATAGATTTCTAAATACTTAAATATTGATCTGTTCCACACCTATCGTATGGCTTCTGAATATATGGATTTAACCACTAGAGTAGTATGGATTACTTTTATGCTGCATATATGTGCTTTTTGGAGCTTCAACGTTCTGGCCACAATTTACTTGCATTGAATGGACCAACAGATATACTTCTAAAATCTTTGTTAGTGTTCAGTAGAAGTCATACACATCTGGGATGGCATGAGGGTGAGTAAATGATGAGAGAATTGTCATTTTTGAGTAAACTATCCCTTTAAAAAATAGTATTTTGTATCAAAATATACTTATAATAGATGTTTTCATATCTTAAAAGCACCTACAAGATAAGCTGTACACTGTTGGGCCTCATGTATTCAGATAGAAGACAAAGGCAGGCCTAACACAGTCGTAAAAACCTAACTCAAGCCCCCACATTCCAAGTCGTAAATCTTACTGATAAAAATCACGCCAAAATCAAACAAAGGGAGTCCAAAACAGACTGCAAATCCCATGAAGCCTTGCTCACTAAAGGATCGAACTCTCAACTCCAATTGGATGAGGCACACAACAGAACGTCCCTCAAACATGATATCATCAGGAGTTGAAATACCTCTAAAATGCTTTCGGGATTTGCTTCCAGCGACTGTGCTTGCAGTGTGTGGACGCAGTTCAACGCTGCTCTCATGTGCAACCTCGTGGCACAAGGAAGTAACGTCTGACTTGGAACTGTGGCTATACAATCTCCATCTCGCTGGACGAGTTGAGGTTACTCTGTGTTCAACCGAACACTCTAACGGATCCGAAGGAGACCGCCGAGCAATTCGCATCTTCATCCGTTTGCCTACAGAAGTGAAGAGATTAAAGATTTCTCTTCCATCTTCAATCAAGTCGACATTTCTGAGTTCTCCGCCAGCCCGCCGAGAATCAGCAGCCGTACCGCTCGCCGACAGAGCGAGGAAACGGCCTCCCGTCATCACCCGAGCCTCAAGGAACCGGGTCAGAGTTAAAGGACCGAGGAAAACACATTCTACCTGTGTCCTCATGCGATTCAAGTAAGAGGTTTACGTCTGGGCAGAGATAGAATATTATAGTGTGTTATTCTTGTGTATCAAGGGTTTTTTTTGTACAGTTTATGGACCGCCATGTCCGCTCATTATTAATACTCAGGGTATTAATTATCACAAATTTGTTTTGCTGTATTGTGGTCCAACCAAACTGGATTGTTGTGCAATTTCGCCATCGCGAGTGAGACAGCAACTGAGTTCATCCATTAAAGAGTCAAATAACGCAGGACTTTAACGAGCCGTCCACCGCATCTCTGAGTGATAAACTGACAGCTGTTTTCTCTCACACTATCGCGAAATCGGCTTTAGGGCTGTCACTTCTCTCTCTCTCTCTCTCTCTCGTACTAACCACACACCCACCCACACACACACACACACACACACACACACCTTATGTGTTATAGGATTATTTTTATTTCCATATCTAATCATGTCACTGTTTAGTTTGTAGTTGTAAGTCGGAAGTTTATTGACTGCATTGTATTAATTATTAATTGATATTACTGCATAAATAAACGTTGTTTATATTACAAAGAGAAGTGTTTTGGTTTGTTTTGCATATGCCTGTGTCATGCTGACGGGATGTCAGTGCCCGGATTCAAACCTTCATTCATTGTTTTTTTTCCCCCGGAAATCGATATTCTTTGGATGTCGATTTTCCTAAGAAAACAATCTAATATTGAGACTGTTTTACTATTTGGTTATTAGTCCCTGATTCCAGGGTGGTGCCCTGTCAATGTTAATCCTTATTAATATTCTATTGATTTTTGATAATTGATAATTATCTTTGATGATTGAATTTGAATGATCAATAAGCTAGTGTTAATTTTAATTAATGTTTCATCGATGTTAACAATTAACGATTATCTTTGATAATTGTTGATTTAAAGGATTTAAAAAAGCTAACATTGATTCTCATCAATGTTCTATTGATTTTAATAATTAATAATTATCTTTGATAATTATTAATTATTGCTAATAACCAAACTTGCTTCTAAACGTAGCACACTACATTTACTGGAGCCCCATATGAGGTTTTAATGAGTTAGATTCAATTAATTAATTTAAATATTAATTAATAACTACAGAAATAATTATTAATTATTTCTGATAGTAACACTGATCTAAACAACCAGTAAAGCCCTACAACACAAATGGTGCCAGTCTTTATAGAACTTAAAGGGAGGTTTTGCTTGAAGCCACTAAGAGCATACCACTTAAAACGTACACAGTTTACCTTTTTTAATGGCCTGCATACGTTTCATAATATTTAATTTGTCTTAAATGTGTGTGTGTGTGTGTATATATATATATATATATATATATAAGAACAGCTTCCTGGTTTCACCGCTCTTTTTGCTTTCTAATTTCATGTAGTTAGTACCTATTGTTCAGTCTACAAAGTTCATTTTCTTAATAGCTAATGATAAAATATACAGAGTGAAGATGTGTCACCTTGGCTTCACCCAGAAAGTCCCTCGGCTTAAGCTGCTCTACCTCCTGCTTCCTGGGACGAAAAACTTCACCCTCTGGAACTAGGAGAGGTGCCAAAACTTCTCTCCTCTAGTGGAAATATGGACAAAAACATAAACTGACTACAGTGTTTAGTGGACTTTTTTACCTAAACACCAACTAAGAATATAACAATATACTGTGTTTGCAGCAGGAGTAAAATTTGATGCATTATTGATAAAAGGGCAAATCAAAAGGTAGTTTTGGATGTATTGCACTATGACAAAGTATCTTTTTTGCATTTACTTACAGAAATAGTTTCTAAAGCTGTGTCTATAAGGTTGACCCGCCCTCCTCTCTCCTGTGAAGCTGCCTGCAAGGTGTCTCTGGCTTTGTCCCATTGCTGCAGTCTAGAGTGAACTGCTGCTGCATTATAAAGAACCTGTCAACACATACATAGTGCACACACACAGTGTTTACTGGTATGCTTTAGGCATTGTGTATTACATCATTCATATCTTGAGAACACTAAAAGACGTAATATATAAACATGATACTAAAGTAAGCTGATAACAAGGTGCTATAGATCTGTCTTACTGCCCTCTTGGGAATCAGTAAAAAGAGTCATTTCTGTGAACTTCCATCCCATCAATCTGGGAGTATCAAAGCTGTATTGCTGTTACACTTACAGTAAAATGCGTGAGCCGTACCTGTAGATTTTTGCTTTGTGTTCTTAACTTTAAGACCCAACATCTTATGAGAAACCCAAAAGTTCTATAAAGTGTGTTGAATAACTTTTCTCATTTTATACTAATACACATTTCAGGAATAGAAAGGTTGCTTCACCTGTTCAGGCTAAACTGAGTTTAACCTGACAACTGAGGAATGCTGCATATGTCTTATCGTCTTTCAGCCTGGAATTTGACATTGCATTACTGTGGAGCCTTTTCCCTCAGCCTTCAAAGAGGCCTTGTGATTGTTATCTGTGCAGGTGAATACTAATGTACCAATGCCCAGATATAATGGCAGAGTTGACACAAAGGTAAAATAAAAATGTCAACAACTTCCTGGCTTGCAATAAAATGTTACCAAATAAATGTCCTGGTATTTTGCTTCAATACTTTAATTGGTGGTTATGTCTTACCTATTTGCACATACAGATATAAATATGCCTGATGTTCTGACCTGCCAACTGTACATTTTATATCGCAGACCCAGCTGTTTGTAGTCAATGACAGGGTTTTCTCTCATGTATTTCTGAGCCCATATACAATCAGACAATGCCTCCTCCAGTCTGGGGTTAGAAAGAGCGAGATGAGTGAGAAAAAAAAAACAAAAAACAAAGAATCAGTGAGTGAAGGTGATTCATTTTCAACTGTCCAAAACGTCAACTCTGAATAAAAGAGATCAATGTTTAAGGTGTCCATGTTGAGTCCTGCTGTGGCGTATGCACCAGACAGACTGGACTATTCTTTACAGAGAGCTTAGGTGACATTCTATGCAAACAGTTCCAACTATGAGAGTATTTTTACCTGTTTGCCATCATATGAACTGCAGCCCTCTGAAAAAATCCAACAGCAAGACACTGATCCTTTGCAATTACCTGGTCTAATGCCTGAAAGTACATTGTGACACTGAC
This sequence comes from Myxocyprinus asiaticus, assembly GCF_019703515.2. Classification (NCBI taxonomy): domain Eukaryota; kingdom Metazoa; phylum Chordata; class Actinopteri; order Cypriniformes; family Catostomidae; genus Myxocyprinus; species Myxocyprinus asiaticus. The sequence continues at coordinate 41,144,079 of NC_059347.1, read as the reverse complement.
AAAAACATCAAAATTTCCACAACTAAAAATATAACAATCAAAACCGTTACTGTACAAATTAAATATCTAGACTTGGCTAGCTTGAAATACACTGTAAAAAGAGGTGACTTGCTATTGATCCCTTAAAGGAATATTCCTGGTTCAATACAAGTTAAGCTCAATCAACAGCATTTGTGGCATAATGTTGGTTACCACAAAAATTAATATTGTCTTGCCCCGCTTTTTCTTTAAAAAAGAAGAAGCAAAAATCGAGGTTACAGTGAGGCACTTACAATGGAAGTGAATGTGGCCAATTTTTGAATGTTAAAATGCTCACTTTTTCAAAAGTATAGCCACAAGACATAAACAATATGCGTGTAAAAAAGATTTTAGTGTGATAAAATCACTTACAAACCTTTTCTGTGTAAAGTTCTAGTCAATTTTACAACTTCGTTGCCATGATGATGTAATTTCAACAAACCTTAAAACCCTAAAATGACTGTAAAAACGATTTAAACAACTTTACAGCTGAAATAATACATGTGTTTTAACAGAAGAATGAATGTAAGTGCTTTAATAAAATGATTAGCTTCACATTTCTGCCTTTAAATTCTTCAAAAATTAGCCACCATTCACTTCCATTGTAAGTGCCTCGATTTTTGCTTCTTTTTTTTTTAAGAAAAGGATGAATGAGTCTAAATTAATTTTGTGGTAATCAGCATTATGCCACAAATGCTGTCGATTGAGCTTAACTTGTATTGAACCCGGAATATTCTTTAAGGCTCTATATCTACTTGATTTAACCTTTAAAAAAATGTGTTGGTGTAACCAAATGTATTCAGGTTGTTTTAATGAGGGTTGATTTAATGATGTTAAATAATATTTTTTATTTTGATAAAACCAGTTACTTTAGATGTTATCACGTGAAGCACATTTTTAGGTTAACATTGAATTTTCAGTGTAGAATGTTTATTCCATGGATAATTTATTACCCAAATTATGGCTCTGTAAAGGAAATGCTTAAGGTATAACAGCTAAAGGATAACTGTTTTAGAGCCATGTCTGTATTGTTCTTATACAGTTAATTGTTAAATTGTGCCTATACAGTACCTTGATGGCCAGGTCCACCCGACCCAGTGCAATGTGTGTCGAAGCAACCACAAACAGAGTGCGACAGTTGTGATCAGTTATCTGGTTGAGCTTGGAGAGAGCGCCCTGCCAGTCCCGGCTGTCTATTGCCTTCACTGCCTCATCCCACAGCCTGATCAGCTCTATGTACAGCATGGTTCTCTAGAGCAAGGGAGGATACACCAATTTTTTATGCAATTACAGTATATTAATTCAAAAAGAGATTACTGACTATTTACATACATAGCTGTAATGATAGTTTGGTCACTAATAACTGTGATTTGTCATTTGGAGCAAAAAAAAAAAACAGCAGGTAGAATGTGACATGTGACAGCTGTCTGCATATACAGGTGAGACTAGCTATGCAAGTCCTTATAAGACAATAAGAAAATTAGTACAACAACCACTACTCGTATAGCAGCCAATACTTACCACTGTACAGGGACAGACAGAGCTAAGTCAAGAACTTGGATTGCTCTCTGGAAATGATCAACCATGAATATGAAGTGAAAAGGTGTAAGCTAGAGCTCTCTTACTCCGCACACAGGGAAGTGATATTTGTAGTGTGACTCATAGCTGTGGTTCCCGCCCACTCACCATGCCAGCAGGAAGTCATGTATTCCTGGGAGAGAGGGAAAGAGACTTGTTGAGCAGTACATAAGGCACGTCCACAATGGCTCAATTGAACAAACAGCTGTTGAGCAAGTCAAGGAAAGAGAATAAAGACAACATGCAGTCTCCAGCTCAACAGTGTCAGATACTGTAAAGGTTGTGTGAATTTCGCTACAAGGAAGCAGCTGGCTATTTTATTTATTTATTTTCTTTAAATAAAAAAAAAAATTATAATAATTATTATTATTATTTGGAAACAGACAAGAAAAATGGAAAGGAAATCCCATTATTGCTTATTACTGTGTTTTTAAGTAAGTTTAAAAGCTTTAATCCACCTCCCCTCCTTGAAAATACAACAGCATCACTGCAAAATAAAGATTAAATTACATTAGATTACACAGTATCACAACAAAGAAAACTTGCCACCCCATTCAGTGTCTTCTATCTTAAAATGGGTACACAAAACTTGTGAAAATGCTTATTTTAGACATTTTTATAATTTAATATAGTTTTTAATGTATTATCAGTATAATGTGAGTTAAAAGCTGAATTGAAAATGTTACACGAAATTCTGAATTTCTTAGTATTTGGGATGTCCTCTTTTTACTGTAACGATAACATGCACTGGAGCTGGTTTGTGGAAAAGTTAGATTTAGAATCCAAGATCTTCAGAGTGGAGTTTAGCATGGCACTGTACATTCAATTTTAAATAAATGTGGTATTATCATCATCTGAGAGACAGGTGAACGTCAACCTTCATTGTTTCCTGCATATCTGGACAGCAGATGGCGCTACAGAAGTTTGGGAACTTACAGCATCAAGGGCTTATCCAACATTCTAAGGATAGTTATAAATAAAGGGCATAGGAATCCTCAGAGCTACTCTGATTAAAGGCCACATTTTAAACAGAAGTCATTTTAAGCTGTAGAGTTTATTCTCAGCATTCTGTATCCATTGTCCATTTGACTATATTTCTAAATTCAAATGAAAATATCTGCTCAGTTCATTGACCGTCACTTCTTTCAAAGTTCACGCAGAGGATTGGAGACTTTAACTTTGAAATTATTTCGAAAATTATAATATATATATATATATATATATATATATATATATATATATATATATATATATATATATATGTTTATTATGTAAACAACATGGTGCAGGTTTATTTATATTTTCTTCTTTTGTTGCATTGTTTTTTTATTATTATTTTATTTTATTTTATTTTTATCATAGGCAACTTCTGTAAGTATGCAGATCATACTGCTTATGTGCCTAAGACTAAAGTTTTAGGCACTTAAGATGTTTCACAAAAGCATTTTATATTTTATAAAAGCATGTTTCACAAAAGGTTATTTATATCATCAGCTTTAGTGTGTCAATAGGAAAGATACATTTTTGACTCCCAAACATTCCTTCTGCAAATAGAATAGAACAGAACAGAATAGAAGAACATGTAGCCCTGCAACAGATGGCATGGCCCCCACAGAGACCCACACTGAACATCGTGTCAGTCTGGGATTACATGGAGACAGAAGCATCGGAGACAACCTAAATAGATAGAAGAACTGTGGCGAATTCTCCAAGAAGCTTGGAACATCCTATCTGCCAAAAACCAAGAAAAACTGTGTCCGGGTGTCCCTAGGAGAATTGGTGCTGTTTTGAAGGCAAAGTTGGTCACACCAAATATTGATTTAGCTTTTCTTTTTTATGTTTATTAGACTTTGGATGATGTTAATTGAAAAATAAAAACAAATTATGCCACTATTTTTGAAGAAATCCTCACCATGCAACATTTTTCACAAGTGCCTAAAACTTTTGCACAGTACTCTATATATAATTATTGTTATTATTATTATTTTAGTATTATTATTTTACTTTGTTTATCATAAGATTGTCAACATATGCATTAACATTTATGAATACTTAGAGTCTCGTTTTTTTATTTGGAGGGGATTTTCTGAAAAATGCAATTTGTCCACAGTATGTGTGAATGGTGAGCTTTTAAATTTGAGTGTGAAAAATTGCAAATGGCAGCCCAAAAATGCACCAGAGTTTTCTAGGGGGTTTCTTAACTGTATATTATTTTGTTGAGGTGTAAAATCGATGTGTTCTGCTTGTTTATTCAGGATTATGAGAAGGTTAGCCCTGCCTGCAGAGATACAGTGAAGGGAGCATTCCAGAAGCTAAACTCTTTGGCACAATAAGAAAGTATTTATCATCGTTTAGTTAGGATAGAACCCTTATTGGACTGTAAAAGTTCCTAATTTCACTCTCTCTCTCTGTTTTTATGGCCATTAAAACTATAGACTATGGATGCATCCAGTCTGCTTTCTCCCTGTGTAAAACTCCACCTCAAAGGACATTCACCAGCTGAACGATCTCTTGCGTAACGCCTTCACCATGATGGCCATGTTGGACTATCCTTACGGCACTCAATTCACTGGCAGCATGCCAGCCTTCCCTGTCATGGTATTCCACTTGTCACTAGTTTGAATTGACAGATAACTCAAATCACTTAGATTCATAACGCCACCAAATGGGAATGAGATAGCACACACAATAAAAGCCTGTCATTATACAATACTATAGCTAATGACATCACCAGAGGCCTTTACACAGGCTACTGAAAGGCTTTAATGGGGCTTAACATAATACAGAACCTAATGGTGTTACTTAAATATTTCCCTTATGCTTGTAGTGAATGAAACCCTTCCACCCCATCTGGGAACATTTTAATTTCAGATTTTTATGGTGCTCTTGTATTTGAATGGAACAGGTGTGATCGTATTCATTTCATAACAATAAACTGCAATCATTTTCTTCCACAGGTGGCTTGTGAAACTATGCTGAATGGCACTGATCTTATGTCAGCACTCAGAGATACGGTTGGTAAATTAAAGCAGGTTTGCACAAATGTGTATTGCATTTTTAGCCTTCTGGTCATAAAGAGGCTCAACACATTCTGTTATTCATTAAACAGGTTTAATTTTATAATTTATTTAAAGCATAATTATTAGATTAGATATTAGATTTTGTGTATAATGTGTGTGTGTGTGCCTCCCCACAGGCATTGTGTATAACTCCACAAGAAATTTGACATGCTATGACATTTACAGTCTCTGTGGAGTGTGCTGACCCCAATTGTGGCCTTGGCTTTGACAGCTATGCATGGGATTATCAGGTACCTATATTAGAACACACTAAACTCTGAATTATTTAAGCATTATTGTACATGCAGTGCTGTTATACTAAATATCAGATCTCTTGGAACACTGCCTGTCCAATCAGATTAGAGGACCGAAACAAACTAACTATTGTATAAAAAAGTTTGTAGTACATGGTGAAAGTTGTCAGAGTAATAGCAAACTCCCTCTTGTTATCATGTGTATCTTGAATGTTGATTTGTGTTTCAGGCTTGCACAGAGATTGAGATGTTGTTTGACAGCAACAATGTAACAGACATGTTCCCACCTATGAAATTCATGCAGCAGCAAGGAGAGCAGAACTGTTCAAGAAGATAGGGAGTGGTGCCACATCCAGGCTGGCTGAAGGCCCAGTACTTGAGGGATGGTACGTTTTTACAACCAGTGGACAGGCTTCTTAAAAAAAAAAATTGTTTTACCTCACAATTATGCAACTTGTCTTTGATCCTTTTATTATTTATTGGCTTTCTGTAGTCCATCATGAGCTAGATGTCTCATGCATTTGGGTTTTCTCTAGATATCTCCACTGCAAGCAATATCATATTTTCCAATAGTGACCTTGATCCTTGGGCTAATGGAGGAGTAACATTAAATATATTTTAAAAGTTTCTTTTAAGTGTAATCAGATTTAAAGGTGAAGTGTGTGTTGTTGTTTTTTTTTTTTTTTTTTTTTCAGTGTCAAAATAATTTCTCCTTTTCCAGCTTAAAGGAAATTTTAATTCTCTTACCATTTACTCACCTTCACGCCATCCCAGATGTGTATATGAATTTCTCTCTTCTGCTGAACACAAATATTTTTAAAAGAATATCTCAGCTCTGTAGGTCCATACAATACAGATAAATGGTGACCAAAATTTTATAGCTCCAAAAAGCACAAAGACGGCATAGAAGTAATCCATACGTCTCCAGAGGTTATAGCCATGTCTTCAGAAGTGATATAATGCAGCAGGTGTGAGTAAGAAACAGATAAATATGAAGTCCTTTTTACTCTAGATGCCGATATGCACAAAGAATGCGAAATGGCGAGAAGAACGCGCTTAGGAGGGCTGGTCAAAGTGGACATTTAGAGTCCTTGCTTGGATGCTTGGAGCTTCTAAGAACTGGTTTACCACTCACTTGCACTGAATGGACCAAAAGTGCTGAAATATTTTCTAAAAGCTTCCATATTTGTAAACTAATCCTTTAATATGCAGAGACAACTATAATTTAACCATTTGTAGGTTGATTTTCTCAAAAAGTGTAAACACTGTGGCACAGCAACTCAACCAGCCTTACACAGCAATACTGACTCAACCAATAGTAAATGGGAGTGTTTGAGAAACCTGTTTGAAAACGTATTTGCCGATTTCTTTGCCAAATCTGTGACACTAGTGGTGCAGAGTTACAGTGAAATGCTGATGGAATAATTTTTTCCTGTAGAACAGAATGTCACTCAGTCCATTACTATCGCAATCAACATACCAGAGGGAGCACATCATTCTAGAACAACAAAGCCTTTATTTAAGATCAGACCCACGATAAGAAAAGAATCAATAACTTCAACATTCCTCCTTTAATTCCATGAGAAAACATTTAGAAATTTGTAGAATCAAGTTCCACCAAACCTCATTTCAAATAAAAAATAAAACTGCAGTATTAATATAAAATCCATGTACGAAACTGTTTTTCATATATATAGTAAGATCATATGAAAATACTACTGACAATCACATCTGATATAGGCTCCCCTGAAAGAGTGTGATAAGAACATCAGTCATAACATCGACTCTAGATCTTTAAATAGCATTGTGCTTGATTAATGCTCCATTAAAGTATTTAAAGTTCTGCCACAAAACAAAAACATTCAAAAAGCATTGGATCAAACTAAATAAAAACCTGGGATAATAATACTGGTTGAAACAAGCAACCACTAGAAAACCTTAAGATCAAATGTAGATATTTGCTATATATATATATATATATATATATATATATATATATATATATACATATATACATATATATATATATATATATATATATATATATATATACATATATACATATATATATATATATATATATATATATACATATATACATATATATATATATATATATATATATATATATATATATATATATATATATATATATATATATATATATATATATACACATATATATATATATACATATATATATATATATATATATACATATATATATACATATATATATATATATATATATATATATATATATACATATATATATACATATATACATATATATATATATATATATATATACATATATATATACATATATACATATATATATACATATATATATATATATATATATATATATATATATATATATACACACACATATATATATACACATATATATATATATATATATATATATACACATATATATATATATATATATATATATATATATATATATATATATATATATATATATATATATATATACAGTGGTGTGAAAAAGTGTTTGCCCCCTTCCTGATTTCTTATTTTTTTGCATGTTTGTCACACTTAAATGTTTCAGATCATCAAACAAGTTTAAATATTAGTCAAAGATAACACAAGTAAACACAAAATGCAGTTTTTAAAGTAAGGTTGTTATTATTAAGGGAAAACAAAATCCAAACCTACATGGCCCTGTGTGAAAAAGTGATTGCCCCCTAAACCTAATAACTGGTTGGGCCACCCTTAGCAGCAACAACTGCAATCAAGCGTTTGCGATAACTTGCAATGAGTCTTTTACAGCGCTGTGGAGGAATTTTGGCCCACTCATCTTTGCAGAATTGTTGTAATTCAGCCACATTGGAGGGTTTTTCGAGCATGAACTGCCTTTTTAAGGTTATAGGTTATAGCCATGTCTTCAGAAGTGATATAATGCAGCAGGTGTGAGTAAGAAACAGATAAATATGAAGTCCTTTTTACTCTAAATTCTCCTCCCTGCCCAGAAGATGCCGATATGCACAAAGAATGCGAAATGCCAAAAACATTTCTTCTTTAGGCGAGAAGAACGCGCTTAGGAGGGCTGGTCAAAGTGGACATTTAGAGTCCTTGCTTGGATGCTTGGAGCTTCTAAGAACTGGTTTACCACTCACTTGCACTGAATGGACCAAAAGTGCTTTAGTATTTTCTAAAACCTTCCATATTTGTGAACTAATCCTTTAATATGCAGAGACAACTATAATTTAACCATTTGTAGGTTGATTTTCTCAAAAAGTGTAAACACTGTGGCACAGCAACTCAACCAGCCTTACACAGCAATACTGACTCAACCAATAGTAAATGGGAGTGTTTGAGAAACCTGTTTGAAAACGTATTTGCCGAATTATTTGCTAAATCTGTGACACTAGTGGTGCACAGTTACAGTGAAATGCTGATGGAATAATTTTTTCCTGTAGATCAGAATGTCACTCAGTCCATTACTATCGCAATCAACATACCAGAGGGAGCGCATCATCTGGATTTAAGGTACAAGCTTTCAGGAATTTTCAGAGTAAATGATGAGTGAGGGCAAAACTGTGTAAGATAAAAATGCAGATCCATCTTTTGGTTTAGTCTTCTGACAAAACCTATTTCTTAGGTAAAATTGTTTGGTTTTGTTTTATTTTTTCAGGGAGTCAAACCCTGCTGATCCTGAGTCAGTGATCACAGCTCGCAAGGAGTCTGAAATCACTGCTAAATGGGTGAACCACAGAAAATACATGGACTTTAAAAGATCCCAAGAAGTATGAATTTATTGAAAGGAATAAAAAGGAAAAGAAAAATCACTATATACAGACACTTAAGTTCATTCCATAAAAATTGTCAATACATACAGATTATCAAATTGAGTTGGGGTGCTAAAATCCTTCATTAAGAATAATATGCACAGCTGTACCACACATATTATGTGCCTTAGGTTTGTCGCTCCCATTTCAGACTATTCCTTGAAATTCTTGGCACATCCTTGGTGTTTGAGTAATTTAGAATCATGTTGATTTGTCAGTGCATGAGGCAGATGATTTACCCAACAACTGAGAGTCATGTAAAGCCCTTCATTTAAAATCTTTTGAGATACGCAAGCTCAATGCAGTCTTCAATTTCTCACAGAATCAGAGAAGAGATAGCAGGAAATGGTATACTGGAGAACAAATATAAGTTAATTTAACCCTTCGACTGTATTATAAATAATCACAAAAGTATTTATTCACAAAAAGCAAAACAGCAAATATCTTCACGACAGGCATGAAATGACTAAAATAGGTCAATTTTGATAAAAACTCGATTCTCAATTTTGAAAATATACATTTCACGTCATTGCTCTGTATATTCAAAGGCACACATGGAACAGAACACACCACCACAGCATGACACAGAGAAACCAGTCAATGCTCAGCCCTTTTTGAACATCAGTGAAGGCTGTAGTACATACACACTGCATACACAAAACTTGTTGGCTAAAATGAGCAAAAAATTGAACACAGTGATATCTAACTTCCAAACTGCTTGTCAAATACAATGCATATACTACATCTGTGAGCTATATACATAATACGTATTCTTTGACTGTTTCAAACAAAAATGGTTGCTTCACTTGCTATCAGTAACCTTAAGACATTCTAGAACAACAAAGCCTTTATTTAAGATCAGACCCACGATAAGAAAAGAATCGATAACTTCAACATTCCTCCTTTAATTCCATGAGAAAACATTTAGAAATTTGTAGAATCAAGTTCCACCAAACCTCGTTTCAAATAAAAAATAAAACTGCAGTATTAATAAAAAATCCATGTACGAAACTGTTTTTCATATATATAGTAAGATCATATGAAAATACTACTGACAATCACATCTGATATAGGCTCCCCTGAAAGAGTGTGATAAGAACATCAGTCATAACATCGACTCTAGATCTTTAAATAGCATTGTGCTTGATTAATGCTCCATTAAAGTATTTAAAGTTCTGCCACAAAACAAAAACATTCAAAAAGCATTGGATCAAACTAAATAAAAACCTGGGATAATAATACTGGTTGAAACAAGCAACCACTAGAAAACCTTAAGATCAAATGTAGATATTTGCTATATATATATATATATATATATATATACACACACACACACACACACACATACATACACACACACACACAGTGGTGTGAAAAAGTGTTTGCCCCCTTCCTGCTTTCTTATTTTTTTGCATGTTTGTCACACTTAAATGTTTCAGATCAAACAAGTTTAAATATTAGTCAAAGATAACACAAGTAAACACAAAATGCAGTTTTTAAATGAAGGTTGTTATTATTAAGGGAAAACAAAATCCAGACCCACATGGCCCTGTGTGAAAAAGTGATTGCCCCCTAAACCTAATAACTGGTTGGGCCACCCTTAGCAGCAACAACTGCAATCAAGCGTTTGCGATAACTTGCAATGAGTCTTTTACAGCGCTGTGGAGGAATTTTGGCCCACTCGTCTTTGCAGAATTGTTGTAATTCAGCCACATTGGAGGGTTTTTCGAGCATGAACTGCCTTTTTAAGGTCATGCCACAGCATCTCAATAGGATTCAGGTCAGGACTTTGACTAGGCCACTCCAAAGTCTTCATTTTGTTTTTCTTCAGCCATTCAGAGGTGGACTTGCTGGTGCGTTCTGGATCATTGTCCTGCTGCAGAACACAAGTTCGCTTCAGCTTGAGGTCACGAACAAATGGCCGGACATTCTCCTTCAGGATTTTTTGGTAGACAGCAGAATTCATGGTTCCATTTATCACAGCAAGTCTTCCAGGTCCTGAAGCAGCAAAACAGCCCCAGACCATCACACTACCACCACCATATTTTACTGTTGGTATGATGTTCTTTTTCTGAAATGCGGTGTTACTTTTACGCCAGATGTAATGGGACACACACCTTCCAAAAAGTTCAACTTTTGTCTCGTCAGTCCACAGAGTGTTTTCCCAAAAGTCTTGGGGATCATCAAGATGTTTTCTGGCAAAATTGAGACGAGCCTTAATGTTCTTTTTGCTCAGCAGTGGTTTTCATCTTGGAACTCTGCCATGCAGGCCATTTTTGCCCAGTCTCTTTTTTATGGTGGAGTCATGAACACTGACCTTAACTGAGGCAAGTGAGGCCTGCAGTTCTTTGGATGTTGTTGTGGGGTCTTTTGTGACCTCTTGGATGAGTCGTCGCTGCGCTCTTGGGGTAATTTTGGTCGGCCGGCCACTCCTGGGAAGGTTCACTACTGTTCCATGTTTTTGCCATTTGTGGATAATGGCTCTCACTGTGGTTCTCTGGAGTCCCAAAGCTTTAGAAATGGCTTTATAACCTTTTCCAGACTGATAGATCTCAATTATTTTCTTTCTCATTTGTTCCTGAATTTCTTTGGATCTCGGCATGATGTCTAGCTTTTGAAGATCTTTTGGTCTACTTCACTTTGTCAGGCAGGTCCTATTTAAGTGATTTCTTGATTGAGAACAGGTGTGGCAGTAATCAGGCCTGGGTGTGGCTAGAGAAATTGAACTCAGGTGTGATAAACCACAGTTAATTTATGTTTTAACAGGTGGGGCAAACACTTTTTCACACAGGGCCATGTAGGTTTGGATTTTGTTTTCCCTTAATAATAACAACCTTACTTTAAAAACTGCATTTTGTGTTTACTTGTGTTATCTTTGACTAATATTTAAACTTGTTTGATGATCTGAAACATTTAAGTGTGACAAACATGCAAAAAAATAAGAAATCAGGAAGGGGGCAAACACTTTCACACCACTGTATATATAAAGGAAATAGAAACCCTCACAAACAACTTGAGACAAAAATGTACATTTTCTCTATTCACAGGAATGACAGTAAAATCCTTCACAGCAGGTTTTAAAATTTTAGGCTCAAAACAAATGAGGAAGTCAAAATAATAAAACATCTATGATTTAGGAATATAGATCTTTTCCTCTTCCCCTGATTTGGTTAAAATGATATACACTTGTAAATTCTAAATGCTGTCTGGTAACTACATGTGCTAAATGCTCTTGTACATGATCAAATGTTCTGGAAAACAAGTTAAACTCGAGGGAATAATGTTGCAAAGAAAAAAAATTACAAAGCAAAACCACATGATGACCCTGTAAACGCCCCTCCCAACCATCATGACAAAACATCAACAGTTCTTTCATTAAAAAAATACATACAAATTAAAATTCTAAACACACCATAAAGTGCTTGCAGTCCCCATAAGGTTTCACAGTATTTAAGTGTTTTTTTGTCTGTGTGTTTGGGCTAAGAGACTGCAAACTGCACACACTGATTCAGTGGGTGAATTCAGCAGCCTAGCTGAGCAAAAGCATCATTTGCACTTCTCATGCAGAGATCACCCCTGCACACTAACCACATTACCTGCAGATCTGTGCCTTATAATCAGACAATGTGATTCAAGCAACATAGTTGATGCTTTGTGTTTATCAGTCACTGAAAATATTGGTTTTATGATTCTTAAAAGTAAAATTCTGCCCATTACTCACCCGCATATTGTTTCAATACCATATGACTTACTTTACTCTGTGGAACAAAAAATGAGATGTTAGTCAAGATGTTAGCCTTAGTCACCATTCATTCCACTGTATGGAAAAAACATTCAATGAACGTGAATGGTGACTGAGGTTAACATTCATCTCCTTTTATGTTTCACGAAATAAAGTCATCCAGGTCTGGACCAGCATTAAGGAAAATTATGATAACTTTCATTTCAGGATGAACTCTCCCTTTACAAACATATATAGTAAAAGTCAGAAATTCTATTAATAAAACATTCTACAGACCGCTAATTCGCTCTATATTCAAAAATGAGATTTTCATTAGCATATTGATTTTTGTCATGGCTCTTACAATCATTTAAATTATGAAAAGAGGCTTGTTCCTAGTGTAGAAAAAAAAGATGGCAGTTTAGATATCAAAAGTATAAGAGTAATCTTTGAGTGTTCAAGGCCCTGAGAGAGGTGTGTTTGATTAGGTGTGTGCACTTGTGGGTCCATTACTCCATTTGTGGCCATACAGGTAGGGGATGGGCCTCAGTGTTGAAGACATATTTGTCTAGGTCGATAAGATGGGGGTCATCTGAAAACAGCAGATAGAAGTATTTGAGCGTCTCACCCAAGAAGAAGCTCTCCATCTTGTCTCTGGGACTTGGATAGGCTGGGTCACGAACATTGTTTATGGATGTATAACCTCCAGTGGAAACCTGTGGGGAGGGAACAATGTATGAGTCACTACATGAGATTTATTTGTTAACATGTGAAGTTAAAAAGAGCAGAGAGAGACACTGTGAGCAAATCTGGAAATGGAGTGAGGCAATGTTTTTATAAATGAAGCGAACATGAGAAGGCAAGTGGCAACACAGCTGAGACATGCAAGTCAGGGTTGAATTAAAGATACCAAAGTCAGGTCCAGACAAATAACCAAGGTTTTGCTTAGAGCCGGTGTAGACAATATTTTGGAAAGGATCTCTCTTTTTTCCCTCCAAGCAAAACTTATAATAAAAGGTAATATGGCTGCGCCAGTGCACCCCACTTTCTATTCTTATACTACACACTATAAGTACGTACTTCGCTGATTATGTGAAAGTACATACTGGTACTTCTGAGCAAATAGTAAAGGCAGAGTAAAGGCAATGAAGCAGAGTAAAGGAAATGAAACAGAGATGGGAAGTTTATTTGCGGTTTTTGTATGATGAAATGTTAATTATTTCAATATAATTTAATTATTGATTGCTGCATTTCCCTGTGCCTTTTAAGTTAAGACAGTGAGTGAGTATTAAGAGTATGAAGCATTATAAAAAATTGTCTTGATACCATAGAACTTCTTGTTGTGTACTGGTAGCATTTACAATTGGCATCTAGCTAAATTAACTAACATTCTATTCATTATTACTTTACTTAGTTCATACATTAAAATGCATTCATTGCCACTTTTGTACAACTGAAAAGGTTCAAAGAAAACAGTCACAAACTACTTTTCCATTGCACAATGGGCCTCATTCATGAAACAAAAGTAAAAAACGAATTGTTGTGTAAATCTTTCGTAAAGCTGTTCTGACGCAAATTCTCAGATTTATTTTCAAAGTGTTAGTTGGTACGAACAAAATTTACAACTGCTCCCGACCACATGTAAATCCTGCATAACACATCCATTTGTCTTTCAGGCAAACTGCCATGACTAAATTTTGATAGAAGTGAAATTAAATAACAAAAAAAATTAACTACAAATTAAATGAGTAAAATTAACCTTAAAAAAATAAAATGATAAAAAAAGTGGTTTGTTGTTTTCTTTTTAAACCATATCCTTAGTTGAAAATGTTTCTTTGATGCTTGCATTTATTTCTTCGAAGTACAGTTTATTCCCAACCTTGCTTCTTAAATTAAAAGCGTAAGTGCTTCCCATTTTCTCGAATAAATTAGTGCCCTCTAATGTGACTGGTTGGACAGTCTCTTCTTTTGATATGAGCTCTGTAATTTAGGTTTCACCAGTTTAGTATAGGCATTGATAAATCATGTTCAGTTGTTTTGTCAATGCTGTTAAACCTATAAATAAACATGTCAGGGGCAGGGGCGTTCACAATACAACAGGAAAAAATAGAAAAAGCCCCACACACTGTTGTTTAAGTTGCAAATATTTATTAGCTCACAGCATTTCAGGCAAAGACCTATTAATTTCTCTAAAGATTCTTTCAGTTGCAAGGGAAGAATATCACTGTTACCATCATAATTTAGCCTACCTGAGAAGTTTCACCAATGACGCTGTCTATTCGCTCAACTGAACCAGACTAGATTAATGGTGGTGAACCTCCTCCTGCCAGTGTGAACTAAACATTTTTTACACTAAAGCTTATGTCAAAGCATTTTTTTTACCTCTTGGATTATTCAATTTACAAAAGAACCTCCGATGGCAGCCAGAACATGCAATGAAAGTAAGTTCCTCATCATGTTTGCTAAATCAAAATTGTGTGATTTGCACTACATTTTAAAACCCTTTCATTACTGTTCCGCATATCCCTATTCGCATTTACTAGCGCGTCTGATGCCCTCCTTAGAGAGCGTTTTCATGGCCGTGGATTATGATAATTGTGATTGAACATGCACACGCCCCGTATTTATGAATGTTTGGAATTCAATAAAATACACACAGTAAACTAAAAAAATCTGGGGGGTACAAAGTGTTTGTGAATCTGACAGAAAGTTCCATTTTACGAGCAAATTACTCAGAAATTACTCATTTACGAAAGTTTCATTTATGAGGCCCAATGAGTTTAAAGCGATATTAGCCAGAAGGCATGCACAGATGCACGCATTTCAAAGGTACACTCAAAACAGAACACCATCCAGGCACTTTTGGCATATCCTTTTCAACATATTATGATTTGGACCACAACAGTTCTAATCTTTCATTCAATTTAGTTTGTAAACTGGGATGCAGAACAAGACATCTTCCACTCTCTATTCTTGCTCTATGTTCTAAAAAAAACCTTCAAGTTTAAACAGGAACAATATTATCTCTCCCACATACCCTTGTGTATTTATTGAAGTTCTGCAAGATCTCCCAGCCCCACTGCCGGTACTTCTTATCCTTGGTAAACCTGTACAAGTAGACAAGGCTCTCCACTGTCTCTGGCCTCAGCAGGTTGTGCCTGTCTGCAACCTGTAAGACATGACAAGACCACAAAGATAGTTTCATTTCTTATCGTCATCCAACAAGCACCTGTTTCAAAACTGTAAACACAGAGTAGAAAGAACTGCAAGCTCCACATGAGAGTGAGCTCACCTTTACATCTACATCCTGTGTGCTGCCTTCATGCATGTTGAAGTGAGCTATCTCTGGACTCAGGCCTGTCTCCATCTGGGCGTACATCTGGTAGCAGGTCTCCATCAGCTGTTGTGCCAGCTCCATGTGATCAGCAGGAAGACCGTGGTGCGTTCCAAGTGCGAGTGTGCCAGGCAGGAAACACACCAAGTGGTCCTGAAAGAGAGAAAGGCAAATAAATGACAGACTGCAAATATACGATGTAGACATTTACATTTTTCAATTCATTTTTCAGGCCTGGAAATCACAATTGTAAAGTTCCCTGATATTTCTCCATGACCGTGGGAACCCTACAATTAGCCATCAAGTAGTGTCTGGGGATGTATTCACTACATCAAACACAACATATCTGACTGAAATTGAGGACTTGTCATTCTTTGCGAATAGGCAAACATACCATCTTGGGACTGAAGTGTCCATGGGATAGCTCTCCTACAAATGTGAGCCCTAGAGGAGAGGACTTCTTCAGCAGGTTCTTCTTCACCCCTTCCACAGCCTGCAGATAGTCCTCCAACAATCTGAACATAACAGATCAAAAACAAAACTTTGAACCCACCACATTTATTCTGTGAATCAAAGAATCTCTAGTTTAGTAGGACAGACTGCTCCATTGCTAGTTGGAAAATGACTGTGTGATATTAATCTATGCTAAGCTCCTTTGACTGTGTCTGTTCCCCTGAACATTTCCATTTGATTGTGTCTGTTCCCATGAAAAAGTGTCTCGGGATTTGTGCAGTGTGACCATGAAATACCAAAACCAATCTGTACCAAGATTAACACAGATAATTCTGCATGCACAAAGAAAGATAGTCAGTGTGCTATAAAAAAAATAATAATAATAAATATATAATAATAATAAAAAAAATCGAACTGTATCAGGAGTGGTTATTTAATATAAAGCAAATGTCAGTGGTTAAATATACATGGCTGTCAACTCTCAATCAGTTCGAAGTGAAAATGTTTGCTTATGGAGACCTGTCCAAGTACAGGTGTACAAATTATTTTGTATTCCCACCTGAGGTTAACCAGTGGACAGCTCAATAATCACATTCAAAATTCAAATTTAGGCAGTGTATATGTAGAATGAATTGCTTTATGCTTTCATTCGTCCCATGAAAAAGCAGTCTATACTGAAAGGACAATTTTACATTGTGCCTAGCTGCTGGTATTTCCATGGCAATGCTGACACTGAAGCAACATCGATTCAACAGGTACCGAGTATGCGTTAGTAAACTTCATGACTTTCTACTGGTCTTGCTTCTAAATAAGACATCACTTGGCACTCCAATTAATCTGAATAATTTGATAGTACAGTACTGTGCAAAATTTTTAGGCACATAAGATGTTTCACAAAAACATTTGTTTTAAGATGGTTATTTATATCTTCAGCTTTAGTGTGTCAAAAGGAAATAAACATTTTAGACTCCCAAACATTCTTTTTGCAAATAGAATAGAACAGAAGAACAGGGAGCCCTGCAACAGACAGCATGGCCCCCACAGAGACCCCACTGAACATTGAGTCAGTCTGGGATAACATGAAGAGACAGAGGCAATTGAGACAGCCTAAATAGACAGAAGTACTATTGTGAATTCTCCAAGAAGCTTGGAACATCCTATCTGCCAACAACCAAGACAAACTGTGTCCAGGTGTACCTAGGAGAATTGGTGCTGTTTTGAAGGAAAAGGTGGTCACACCAAATATTGATTTAGCCTTTTTTTGTTTTGTTTTTTTGTTTACTGGAATTTGTATGATGTTAATTGATCAATGGAAACTATTTCTGGCATTAGTTTTGAAGACATCCTCACTATGCAACATTTTTCAAGAGTGCCTAAAACTTTTGCACAGTACTGTATATACACAATGGGTAAGAATTGGATTGGAACAGAATGTCCACCTCATTTGGGAACAGTTCTTCTTGTGATGTGTTTTATCAGGTTGTGAAGAACTCAGGTATAAAACTAGTGACGCACCAGTCAGGAAATTTGAGGCCGATACCAATCACTGGTTTTTTAACACTGAGATCAGTCAGTTCCAATCTGATCACCAATTCTTCTTTTTAAAGTGCCCTTTCCTACACTTTTACAAGTTATATGCTGCAGTTATATGTTTATGCCCCACACTGTAAAATTACATTCGATTTTTTTTAAATGTGAAATGCTAACATTTATTTGAACAGAAAAAAATAATGAATAGTTCTGTTGTCACTATCAAATATCATTGTGACACACTGGCAAACAGTAAACACAATGATAACATCACACACACAGCAGAGATACGTTCAAAAATAAGAGAGCTTTATCCATTAAGCTCAAAAAGATTAGTTTACCATCTCAGTGATTTAGACCGTGGAATGATTGTTGGTGCCAGATGGGCTGGTTTGAGTATTTCTGTAACTGCTGATCTCCTGGGATTTTCATGCACAACAGTCTCAAGACAAAACAAAAAACATCCAGCGAGCGGCAGTTCTGCAGATGGAAACGCCATGTTGATGAGAGAGATCAACAGAGAATTGCCAGAGTGGTTCAAGCTGACAGAAAGGCTACAGTAACTCTGATAACCATTCTGTGAAATTGTAGTGAGCAGCATAGCATCTCAGAATGCACAACAAGTCGAACCTTGAGGCAGTGGGCTACAACAGCAGAAGACCATGTCAGGTTCGACTTCTGTCTGCCAAGAACAAAAAGGTTCACCAAAACTGAACAGTTGAAGACTGGAAAAACATAGCCTTATCTGATGAATCTATTTCTGCTGAGGCAAACAGATAGTAGGGTCAGAATTTAGCGGCAATAGCATGAATCCATGGAGCCAACCTGCCGGTAGGGGTGGTGTAATGGTGTGGGGAATGATTTCTCAACACACTTTGGGCCCGTTAATAACAATCAATCATCGCTTGAATGCCACAGCCAATTTGAGTATTGCTGCTGACCATGTGCATCCCTTCATGGCCACAATTTACCCATCTTCTGATGGCTTCTTCCAGCATGATAATGCACCATGTCGCAAAGCAAAAGTCATCTCAAACTGGTTTCATGAACATGACAATGAGTTCACTGTTCTTCAGTGGCCTTCCCAGCCACCGGATCTGAATCAAATAGAACACCTTTGGGATGTGGTTGAACAGGAGATTCGTAGCATGAATGTGCAGCTGACAAATATGCAGAAATTGTGTGATGCAATCATGTCAACATGGACCAGAATCTCAAAGGAATGTTTCCAACATCTTGTGAAATCCACACCATGAATTTCATGTTTTGAAATGTCAACTTGCTGTTTTGAGAGCAAAGGGAGTTCCTACCCAGTTTTAGTATAGTGTTCCTATTAAAGTGCTCAGTGAGTGTATATCTCTGATTTAAATCTCACAAAATAGCGCTGGGCTGAGTGGCAGATGAGAGATTGAGAGCACCTGGGCTGCATTCCATTTCAACATTTTAAGCCATCCCCTTGCTTATTTCCCTCCGTCTCATAGACTCGGATGTACGTCAGTGCTTATGTTGCGCGAGTGCCCTCTACTAGCGGAACTCATACAAAGGGTTGAAATGGAACAGCCTAAGCCCTTGATCACTTGAAGCTTGTTGTCACTCTCGCAATAGAGCTGATGTCATTATTATTCATTTATTATTTATTTTTCATCAAATATAGGCATGATAGTCCGAGTACAGATTTAAGATGAAAATCTGCCAATTTAGATCGCCAGCAATCGATCAGTGCACCCCAATATAAAAATGCCATGAAACTACTAGAGCAAACACTTCAGAAACAAAGATAATGGCAAATGAAGAAAAGCTGATAGGGAGCAATACATGAAGTCCAGAAACATAAGAAGGCTTCACTTACTCTTTCTCCTTCTTGCCTCCCTGAATCCATTGCTTCAGTAGGTACTCATAGTAGCTGTCAGCCCTGGCCCCCAGCGTATAGATGCCCTGGTGGGTGAACTGCCCATTATTGGTATTGATAAACATAGGTACTAATCCATCTTGTTTCCCATCCAATTTATGGACCTGCTTCATCACCTCCATCACCGCCACCTGGAGAAAGACATGGATGAAAATGACCCATCTGTTCTTATGAGAAAAGAATCATGTAAAAAAGTTAAGCCAAACGGCAAAGAATCTTCCAACAAATTTATTCTTTAAGGAATAGTCCACCCCAAAATAAAAATTCTGTCATCATACTTCTGTTGTTTCAAACTCATAAGACTTATTCCCTTATAACACAAAAGGTGAATTTTGTAAAAATATCCTGGCCACTCTTTTCCATATAATCAAAGTGAATGAGACGCAAGAGAGCAATTCGTTCAGCAATCGGACATTAGCTGCAGATGTCATGATTTTCAGTGAATAATGACTTAGAATAGTTCACCCAAAAATTCTCTCATCATGTACTCTCCCTTATGCCATCCAAGATGTGTATGACTTAATTTCTTCTTCAGAACACAAATTGAGATTTTTTTAAAATTCTTTATCTCAGCTCTGTAGGTCTATACAATGCAAGTGAATAGTGAACAAAACTTTGAAGCTCCAAAAAGCACATAAAGGCATCATAAAAGTATGACTCCAATAGTTTATGTCTTCTAAAGCAATCTAAAAATCTAATTGGTTTTAGGGGAGAACAGACCAAAATATACCTCCTTTTTCACTGAACATCTTGCCATTGTAGTCTCTAGGCATTTTCATGATTTCAAACTTGATACCACTTCCCCTGGGCTTGACGCATGTGCAGAACATTAGATGGCGCTACAAAGTGTAATTGAGCTAGAAATCATGATCACCAAGGAGACTGATGATGTCACGATTTATAGTGTAAATGGAGTTATTTTTTGGTCTGTTCTCACCCAAACCAACTGGATCGCTTCAGAAGACCTGGATTAAACCACTGAAATTGTATGGATTACTTTTATGATGCATTTATGTGCTTTTATGAGCTTCAAAATTGTTATCACCATTCACTTGCATTGCATGGACTTTCAGAGCTGAGATATTCTTCTAAAATTCTTTATTTTTGTTCTGCAGAAGAAAGAAAGTCTTACACAATTTCTATCGTATGGCTTTAGAAGACTTGGAATAAAGTAATAGGACTGAAAGTCATATGGGTTTGGAATGACATGAGGTTGAGTAAAATAATTTTTATTTCTGGGTAAACTCTCTCTCTTTAACAGAGGAAAATATGATGTCCATTGTGTTGACCTGGTATTTAGGATCTCCAGTGAGTCGACTGAGCTCTCTGAACTCCAACTGAATGCTAGTGACCTCAGCTACACTGCTGTCTGAGGTCCACCGTGGAGGATGAGCTATTCCCTTCCCAATGTTCACATCAGAGTAAGGGATTTTAGAGGGTGTGTTGAAGGCAGGCATCAGTCTGGAGCCAATATCAGTCTGAAAAATGATTCAAGAGATAAAAATATCATAAAATCAACGGATCATAGTAACAAGAGAAAGAGAAGCTCTCTTTCTTCGTCATGCTGATGCTTGACTCAGATGAAGAGATGAATAGGTTTGTAAATGATAGTTCTAGCAGCAGAAGGAGTGGAGGAGGCAAGACTGAGTGACATCATAAAGCTTTCTCTCTATTTTTTCTCCCCCTCTCTCTGTTTCCCTCCATCCCTCACTCTCTTCTTCTTACTCACAGCTTTATCCAGGAACACAGAGTCTCCAGTCAGATGATAAGTGCTCAGCAGGCCACCCAGGATACGAATGGTGCTCTCGAACAGATTAACATCCACGTTTTTATTGAAGGAGAGTTCTTTGGCCACCCATTCCCTGGCCTCTGCAAACTCTTTGTCAACAACATTTGCATATATGTCAACAACACTATAAACATAGTGATTGGCTTCAGTGATAAACCATCATCATCATCATAAAAAAATAAATAAAAAAAACACTCGCTGTTTATTAAAAGATGGGATGTATTTTTTGTACAGAAGCCCACAGAGGATATGAATATATATATATATATATATTTTTTTTTTTTAAGTCTTGTTTTCTCAGTATAATGACCTTTTTCCTATTTATTTTTCATATTTCTATTGTATTTTTACAAATGAATGAGACCACCTGTTTGCAATTCTGTTTGGTACTGCTAGTGGGGCAACAACATTCACATTGCAGCTTTACACTTTATGCCTTATAAAAGACTAGGATGTTTAATTTTATAAAAAACATAAGTTGTGATCTCAAAAAAACCACACACTAAAAAAATAATAATGCTTGGCCTGTATGGGCTTCCATATTTTATATTTTTTTGTCAAGTAAACTAAATTACCCTCTTTTAGACCCAAGATCCACATAGTGTCCAGAGCATCAATTAGAGTTAGCCCAAGTCCAAACCACTCTCCATAGGATTTAGAGATGGGTTTGAGCTCATCGTGACCCCAGGCAAAATCCTTGTAGCCCTTCCAGGCATGTCTAAATGCTTCTCTCACAACCTCCAGCCTGCTCTCAGCTGAAACAAACAGAAACACAGCAAACAGCTGCTTCAGTGCAATCCAGAAAAAGAAACAAGTGGGTTAGACAAATCAGCTATTTGCTGAAAGTACTAAAGGAACCGTTCACATAAAAAAAAGTATTCTGACATAATCTGTTCCAAACCCATATGAGTTTCATTCTTCCGTTGAAAACAAATGATATGCAGTATGTTTTCTCAGTCACCTTTCACTTTCATTGCATCCTTTTTTCCATACAATAAAAGTGAATGGTAACTGAGACTAACATTCCACATAACATATTTTGTTTCACGGAAGAAAGTCAAACAGGTTTGAAACAACATAAAGTGAGTAAATGATGATCATTTAATTTTTTGTGTTAACTATTCCTTTAATTGTAAACTGGCTTTCTTCCTGTTCAAAACAAAAAGAATGTTATGCAGTTGACAAAGAAACAAACCAAGTGCTAATGAAGATGGGTCTTCTTGGTTTTCTTTCCCCTTGGTGTCAGTGTCAGACCCCTGTTCCTCATCTATCACAGCTCCACGCCAACTATAAAAATGAAAAAAAAAAAAAAACAGGAAAAAAAGAAAAAGAAAAAAAAGTACAAATGTTCCATAGGTATATCTAATCCTTTAATAATCAAGCTCATCCTTGAAAAACAGACAAAACACTTATAGACCTTACTCATGCTAGCGTAATTTTTTCTTTTTAATGGGAATGACACCGAAGCTGTGAGGGATAGACTCTAAGTCTCTTCAATGGTCTGTACTGCAGTTTAAAGTGTTTTTGGGTCGTTCCGCGGACAAAACATTGATAACATATCTGTCCAAGAACTTTCAGTATACAAAGAACTCCAGACAACATGAGTTGTGGAAAATCAGATGTGATCAAGGAGCTTTTTACAGTTTTATACTGTTCGTGCCATTGATGACAAGTCTATCCCTCACAGCCTCATTGTCATTCCCATTAAAAATCAAAGATGGCGCTAACATGAATAAGGTCTATACTGCCCGCATTTCAGTCCAGCACACATAACAAATCTAACCTAATGACTGGATTCCCTCCTTCAGACCCTTTTTCTACATTCTTCAGGTCTGGTCCAACGTTTCCTTCTCCCAACGGCCCCGACACATTCATTTTGCTTTGCAAACGGTTCTTCAAGGAGGGTGGTCCACGCCTGCCCTTTTTCTGAGAAAGATACGCACGAGTCACCACTGCCACAAAATGCAAAATCCAGCACAAAGCATAGCATGTAACCTTGAGATATCAGGTTACTAACAAAATTAGGTTATCCAAAACAGCAAGCTAGAAACAAATGGGTCACACTAACCTCAGGGGGCAGCTCGGGAAGAAAGGACCTGTACTCGTTTTTCAGGTCTACAACAAATGTCTGTTTAGCATCGTCCCCGTTCCCCCATACAGTGCCACCTGAGAAACATGAGCACAGAGAATGTTTAATTCGCTCTACAATCAAACCTTGATCCTAATAGAAATATTAGGTTAAATGATAATGGCTCACCTCTCCAGTGTTCTATGAGAGTGGGAGATGTGGCTATACCACAAACCAGCAGCAACATCAGTATAAACAGGATCAAGCTGCGCTGCAATCTGGACAGCTGTTTCCATTTCTGGAGACAAAAGCCAAGGTGATTAGTACAGTCCATTGAACATTACTAATGTATGTTTTTATTATTTTATTTTACTTAAAGTATTTTAATGGAAAAACTGGATTTTCTTTTCTCTTTTAAACAAGAGTTTGAGGTACTTTGTAGACATACTTTAACTTTCAGAGGACAAAACTGCCTCCCCAGTGGATGTGATGTCACAACCATGAGCACATACTGTATGCACGGCCACATTTTAACATCGATTCAGTATTGAGCACCTTGGCTCGCCTAACCAAGGTGAAGTATGAGGAAGTAGGACAGATGCTATTAGGCCTAAACACCAGAGAAAAGATGATCCTTTTATTCCAGTAGGCAACTATCTACACACTACAGTATATATGTGGGGGAAGTCCACCAAATGCTATTATCCACAGTAGCTGCACCTGCAACTCTGTATGGCCTTCCCAAGGACACCCAGTATTAGAAAGATCTTTGATCATATCAGTCCTAATTTAACAAGTAAGTCACAAAAATAGCCCACATAATTCCAAGGGTCAGGGAAAAGGTAGAAAATCCTCAAATAAAATAACGGTGGCAACACTTTACAATAAGGTTCCATTTGTTAACATTAGTTAATGCATTTGGCATTATGATCAAACAACGAACAATATCTTTTTTACTGCATTTATTATTGTTGGTTAATAAAAATACAACTGTTCATTGTTAGTTCACGTTAGATTGTTATGCATTAACTTATGTTAACATACACAACTTTTGATTTTAAAAATGTATTAGTATATTGTGAAATTAAAGATTAATCAATGCTGTAAAAGTACTGTTCATAGTTCATGTATAAGAGGTAATGACATGAGGATTTAAATTTTCCTTGATCTTTTGACATATAAGAGGTCATTGTACTATAAAAACACATTATAAGTTTCAGAACTCAAAACTTTCTCCTCACTGCAAAAAGAGCATCTGTTAAAACCAAGCTGCCAAAATGACTCATTCTCTACTTCCTCCACATTGTGATGTCACACTGTGGTAGACATTTGAATCTGACCGCCTCCACAACAACACATCGAAGCCTACTTTCCCTGATCACTTCTGTAGCCCTGTTCAGCAACGGTGAGCAGTGAGATGGCAATGAGAGAGCAGGTCAGTCAAGAGCAGAGAGCCAGTCATTATAGTGGGCATTTACTGTCAAGTCTTAAAGTGTTTCTGACAGATGGTCAGAATGAGGGTTGAAAATAGTCATGTTTGCGCAAAAAAACTTTACTAACATAATAAGTGTACCTCAAGGAACATATTCAAATAATAAAAAAGTCATGTCATGACCCCTTTAACTAATGTTGTCAACTAATGTTAACAAATGGAACCTTATTTTAAAGCGTCACCATAAGTTCCTAGTGCAAGAATCTTGACTGAAACCTCTAAATCTTATCTACATTTCTGATGCCAACAGATGACGAATATAGCGCCTACTGAGTTTATAGAGCACATTTTGTGCTACTCAAAGACAAAATATCATAAATATATGTTTGTTGAATATGAAACTCACCCTCCAGCATGACTGCCGCCGCCACTGCTTGCTGTTTGTGTAGCTGCTGCTTTCGCTCAGAGTCAGAGATACAAAATCCCTTCTTGATGATGGAAGCATGATGCCCTCTCTTTCTCACCAGACTGCTCACTTGGCGTCAAGGCCTGTGTGTACGAGAGAGAGAGAGAGAGAGAGAGAGAGAGAGAGAGAGAGACTTTGGCTCAAAACCTTGCTTTTGGCTGCTTGATGTTTAGATATGCTGCCAAGGGGGCGTTCAGACCTATCGCGTTCTTGCGCTAAAAAAAAAAAAATGTGGAAGCGCGACGAATAGAATAGAACGCAGGTGTCTCGAGACTCGAGATCAAACGAGGCGCTCCTGCGCGAGAAGCTAAAAAAACAACGAGACGAGGCGCAACGGTCAAAGACGGCCGTCTAGATCATGTTTAAATTGAAATGCAGCGCTGACAGACTCAACAACACCTTCGGTGTGAACGCCCCCTTGGTAGGCAGCTCAGTATGTTTTCAGGCAGCGAGCCCTCAAGCTGGTGAGACTTGACAGTAGCTGCGTGGGCAGCAGCATGACACATACGGTACTGATAAACACGAAAAAACTGAGAAATATCTCCTTTTCAAGGTTTCACAGTTTACACAGGTCAGTTAATAACTGGAAAAAGAAATTGCGATTAATTTTGATTGTGTTTAAGCTAACAACTGATTTACAGGTTTTATTGACAGCATGTCTGAAAGTCCAGCTCTACATCAGCTGACAGGACCCTGTTAATAATCGACAACAAAAATCACATAATGTCCTACCAATTGTCAAACGTGTGTGCGTGCGCGTGCGTGTGTGGCTTCGACAACCCTTAAAATTATTAATTGATAATTTAGGACAAAACATAGTGACTCGATTTAGTGACAAATTATAAGACAATATAAAACGCACATTGTTAGAAGGCTTTTTAATACCTGCCCGTTCGTACATGCAGAGATCAGACTTCCGTAACTTATTCACCTCTCTTCCTGGAGTATCTCCAGCCTCCTTCAGCTGTGTGAAGCTGAGCTCTGGTCGGCTCAGGATCTCACGACGGTCCGAGGCATCACTGAGGGGCCTACAGCTCACCAGCGACCATTCAGATAACTCCTCTGACTCAGACTCATGATCTGCGCCAAATACAGCACTGTTCTCCTAAAATAAAAAGTTCTCAAACGGAAGGGTTAAATGTAACATACTTCAGCCATTTTGAAAGCTGACGTGTCAAGCGATATCCTGCCGATGAAAACACAGCCAGCTGTCAGGACGCGGGAGGCGTGTTTTACACTTGTAGTGCTGGAGACTTAAGCAATGTCCAAATATTCCTCCAGAGGGCGCCAGACACCTAAGGGGTTGTTTACACCGAAAAAGTTTATAAACCAAAAAAAAAAAAAGTTAGACGCAGCGCCACGAAAAGAGCAGAACACAGTTGTCTCAAAACGCATTTTTAACATTTTAAGTTCTTTTTAAATTGACACCGTGTTGTCAGTTTAAATGACAGATCGGAACGTTGCACACTGGCCTCTAAACCTAAGGGCCCCTGAGCTCTAAACCATTTTTTTTAAATTATTATTATTATATTTATATCTAGTGTATATAAGATATCTATTATAAATCCACGTAAATGTCAGCCTGAACTGACAGCGAGATGCAGCACAACAGTCAAAGACATCAGTCTAAAAACGGTTTGGTGTGAACGACATTCAGTTCATGTACTACCAAAGAATCTTATGGGTGTACTATTCAGAACTCTAGTAGTCACTAGTAGCAGTGCATCATACTTTGCTAATATACCACAATGATGATACTATACATATGGGGAACGTGTCTCAATTTGAGTACTCAATTTTGAGTATTCAGACGAGAAGATGATGCACTGCAGAGCCATAACCACAATGGACAAGATATGGGGTACATTGATATTGACACTGATAGGGGCCAATAATCAGATATTATTAAGCAGAGCACCCCCACTATTTTCAGAAGCACCCTCAGCAAATTTGATCTGGAAGCAGGCCTGTGTGGCATTGCTTATGTAGGGTTACCATTTGAAAAGGATGAGGGTGCTCAAACTGCTTTAAGCTTGTTGTGTGTCATTTAGGCTCTTAATAGCAGCATTATAATGTGTTATGTAATATTTAAATTAAATATTTTCAGAATGAAAAAAGTGTTTTCTTGGGAAGAACAGGCCTAGTTGTCGCACCTTTTACTCCAGTGAATATTTCTCACAGTAGATTTATTTTTTAAAATCCAATTTCTCTGTAGAGACAGAGAATTTGAGAAAGACAAAAGACAAAGTCTTAGCTACAAAAAAAAAAAAAAAAAAGCTATCATCATTGGCCAGGAAAAAATAAACAGTTTATTGAACACATGTTGACCTTTGATTACAACATGCTCCAATACTAGGGAAAGCCACACTAAGGGCGAATTCCATTCGAAAGTGATCATCCCTATGCCCTACTCACTCCGAAGGACAGAGCTTTTGATGTGGGCTTTGAAGGGAGCATGGCATTACTGTATGAATGTGCCATTCGCTAACAGTCTTCTGAAAGGGCCCTTCTCTTTTAAAGAAATGGAAGCCTAAGTGATAATTCTCAAAGAGGACTCATAGTAGCATTATGTCATTTATTTATTGAATTCCGGCATCTCATCCAAACATGATCTAGCCTATGCCTTATAAGGTCCCACAGCCATCTCTCATTGCTCATTTCGCCGCTTTGCTTTCATCCACCGCCACCCCAACACTACCAATTTAGGTCCCGTCCTGCTGTAAGGGGTAAGCTCCTCTCCCCTGCCATCATCGCCTTCCGGTAGGATCTGATGGTTCAAGCGAGAATCCTAATGCTGAACCGTAGGACGGGGCTTATGCCAAGGGAAACTATCTATCACTAATGCATGTTATTCCATACTACTGAGTCATTCTGAGAGAAGATCCTTCTCTTTTACTTATAAATTAGTACCAATTCGTACCGCATCATTAAACTGACTACAATGGCAATAAAGGAATATAACCTGCTTATCCATTAGAGTGGGAGATCTAAAATGTATGTGCCTTGCTGACTGATTGCTTTTAAAGCCACATGGATATAAGCTGCCCATGCATCCAGAGCCTCCATCCATGACTCTAGTCCCACAGACAATGTAGAAAAGAGGAGCACTGGTTTGTTCCTCCTATTTCTCATTTTACTTTTCACACTTATTCAAAACTGAATTTTTGACTCCAGTTGATATATGTTCTCCGAATCTTTTGTTTGAAAATTCAACCTGCCCAGCAATACATGATTATGTCTGTGCAGTCAGTAGTGAAAGGCTACTGCTTGAACAGACTGTTTGAAGATCCTGGACGCAAAATCACTGACCTGAAACAGGACAATGAGATGCAGCTAAAGAAGACATCAAATGCCTGGAAGCCCAGCATGATATGGACTGAGAAGGTTGTGTAACGTGGACCCAGAAGGCTGAGGTGCGCTCCTTCACTCTGGCTTTAGCCAAATGCACATTTCAACCAGCCTTTGTTTAGCTGCCTTTATTTTCAATAAGCAGAGAAATCATGTTTTGTTGCACCTGTTATTAAATAGTTTACAAAAAGCCTGGAAAACAGAGAAAGAGTGTTTAACACTAAAGAGTGTCTTGAAGAGCATTCAGCAATATGCTCATTAACGTTTTTTTATTACATGGCTCTCTGGAATACTCGATTCTGATTGGTCAATGACGCCATCAAGCAGTCAGATATTGCACTGTAACAACCACACATCCAGGGTTTGAGACGTATCAGACCGCTCATCCGGGTTCTGCGAGCCGTCTCTCCTGCTTCTCGAATCACTGTGAGATCCCTGACTACAAGTAATTTAATAAAATAATTCCAACTGAAATCAATGTTTCATGTGCATTTATTTATTTATTTGGCAAGTAGTCTTGTAATAAGCTGAATAATGAGGAGTCAGACAGTCATTTTTACAAAGTAAACACCAACAGAACTCCGATGCAAACCGGAGGTTGATTTAATCTGTTCAGAGATTTCTTTCTTCACAATTACATAATTTCAACGCAAATCAACATTTTATGGCCATGTATTTATTTATTTGATTAGTAGCTGTGTAATAAGCGGGATAATGTACAGTCAATACATGTACAGCTGTTATCGCAAAATAAACCCCTTCAGGGTGAGACAAGACCCCTCCATGTCTCAGAAATTTGATCAGCTGATGGAAAAGGTGGCATACCTATAAATTTATTCAAAGGAATTAAAATGATTTTCAGAATGAATCTTTAGCTCAGAACAAAGAATGAAGATTTTACATCCCAGTCTCAGTTATTTATGTGTTCTGTGTTTGAAGTTGAACTTCAAAATTTCGGCTGCTGCTGAATCATTGTAGGAAGCAGTTTTATAAGGATGAGATGGATGACGATGCCTTGGCAGAGAAGCAGAGAGAGGTGGAGGCAGCCAAATCAGTAAGTCTTAAGTACTCTAATGTTATTGTATAGTCTTGAATCCTGTATATTGTACATGAACACAAATCCATGTCTAAACTAAAATAGCTGTTCAACTTACAGATGCTCGCAGAGGCAATCATGCATGAGTGCGTCGTCAAGTTATTGGAACATCATGACGACGAGTCACTCGAGTGCCTCTGCTAAATTCTCACCACTGTTAAACATCACCTGGACATCAAGAACGCAAAGATGAACCCAGAATAGTGGTCTGCTGACACATCCATGTTGACATGTTGTGATTTATTTTTCTTTCAGTCACAAACGGACAGCTATTTTAAGGAAATTGGGATTTTGGTGAATAATTGAAAGATTATGTCTTCGCTTCCTGCTGCAGGATGTTTTTGAATTGCGTCTGGTGAGTTGTGTGTTTATAAGTTTTCAATAGTGAAGGTGTGTAGAACTAAAGGGAATAAGTGTCATCACAGTTTTAATTTTGTTCTCCTCTCAAAACAAACGGGTGTCTCATTAAGCTGATATGGGTCCCAAAACCATCAACCAGATTCACAAAAGGGCCAAGATGGAGGAGGAGAAGGAAAAGAGGAGGGTCTACTGAGAGATTGCTGCCTAATGGAGGCATAAGAAAGCAGCAACAGCAAGACTTGGAGGGGGCTAGATAGCATCAGTGGCCAACACAATGGTGCAAAAAAAAAAAAAAAAAAAATGTTGCATTAAAAAACATGTTGCAAATAAAAAACTGTATGTATGTATTTATTGGTTTATCAGGGACAACACACATTAATTAACAAAACACTGTTTTATGTTAATTGTGCCAGATTTAGCCAAAGTAGCTAACTTTCATCTGCGGTGTCTGGGTAGGCTGAATGTTAAAAAAGAAAACCCTACACTTCATCAAAGAAAAACATTCTATTCATTCTAATACATAAAAAAACAGCATACCATCACAACATTCTAAAACAAATAAAGTATTTAAAATTCCAAAACAAATAAAATCAAACACAAGTTGCTCACTGAATACAGTATTATAGCAAAGCTACGTACAAAATTCTATGTTCTGTGTTGTTTTGATTGGAAATAACCAGAGTTTTAACTTTTAAAGCACATTGACTTTTTAGATCTTTTTTTAATTCGGCTGGAAGTTTATTCCAGTCATGGGTTGCTCTGTAAAAGCCACCTGATTAATAATGGCATATATTACAGTCCCAGATGGATGGGTCAAGAAATACGGTTTAGAATTTACAGTAAAAGATTAGCTGAAACTAAAGCATGTGGTTGACAAAACAGCTCATAGCTAAAGGGTTCATCTTTCCTTAGCCATTTGCATTGTGTATTATTAGCCAGATTTTAACATTTAAGGGATAGTTCACCCAAAAAATAAAATTCTGTCATCAGTTACTCACCATAATATAACTTTCTTTCTTCTGTTAAGCACAAAACATTTGTTAGACAGAATATTTGGGACTGAGAGCCTCAGTCACCATTCACTTTCACTTCCATCTTCTTTTCCACGCAAATAAAGTGGTGACTGAGACTGTAATTCCACCTAACCTCTCTTTCTGTGTTCCATTTAAGGAAGAAAGTCAAACAGGTTTGAAGCAGCAGGAGGGTGAGTAAACGATGACAGAATTTTCATTTTGGGTTGTACTATCCCTTTGACTTGGTATTGACAACTGTCTAATCCCACAAATGAGCAATGTACAAATACGTAGATTTGAAGGTTTCAGACCAGTTTAATCTCACAGTCACCTGGAATGCTGATAGTTTCCCTATTTTGGAATCATCTCCTTAGTTTCAACATAAGCCTTTGGGCAATTTAATTCAATAATCATTGAACTTCACCCAGATAATGTGGCTATTTTTGCAGTAATTAATTACTGATATTCCATTTGAAAAGTACAGTTTAAGGGTTTAAGTTGATTTTGTAGTTCTTAATTTTTATAAGTGACAAAGTAGCTGCTTCTCTTTCCATACTTAAAGGGAAATGCATCGATGAAAATGTCACTTAAGTTTCAGTGTACACATCATCAGTAAGAAACTGGGCTACAATATGGTGCCAAAGTGCATGTATTTCTAAGTCACAGGAGCACTGTCCTGCAGGAACATGGTCTAGTACTGCAAATAATCAAATCTTGCAGAAATAAATGAGCTGGAAAATAATTTTGGAGTCTACTAAAGCAACCACACTGCAATGGTTCTTTGGATCCAAAGACAGTTTGTAATGAGCTTGTTTACACAATGTGCTAAAATGTCATCATTTGTTTTATTGTTTTTTGTTATTTTCAACCATGTTTGTAATTTGCACGCACAAATGACAACGGACACTGCATTATTCAAAACTATTAATATAATTCATTATTGTACATTTAATAATTTATATGACATGCATTATTGACAATGTTTCCACAGCAACCGACCAAACTATGCTTTTTAATTCTTTTATATTATAAATATAGTGTGGAAATATTTCATATTATTAGTCTCTGTTTCAAGCAGTCTAACTAAATTTGAGGCACATTGTATATTAATATGAGATGTTGCTGCCAGACATCACAGTGCTATCAGTCACAAGCTGCAACAAAACCTGAATAAAGGGATTTGAATTATTTCAATTATGTGGTTTATAAAATGTGAATTGAATTCTAAGTAACATCCAACATTATGACATCATATAAATAAAGCTATTTAACATAAAACACGCATTGTAAACGATATACAACAACTCTTTATAAGAAGCTGTGCACCAAATTACGGTTGCCACTGGACAACAAATCAGCTTAGTTTACAAACTTAAGATGAAATAAAGACTTCATTTGGAATCTCCATTCCTACAGCTGATGGAGAGGAGAAAAGATAACGTCGTGATCTTGGAGAATGGCCTTACTTCTTTTGTTTATAATTCTTGGCTCTGCTTTTCTCAGCCAAAAGCTAATCATAAGAGTTCTGCACAGCAGTCCAGCAAGTCCTCAAATAAAAGTGTGTTTGTCTAGCTGAAGCAGACATGTCCTACTGTAAATTGAAACTTTTCTGGCATGTGGCCAAATAAAGCCACATCTCTGATTGGCAAAAGCTCCAGGTGTTCACTTTCGAACTGGAATACAAACTCTAGAGTCCCTGTATCCAGTGCACCTGTAGGCTAAAACAGAAAAAAAAAGGCACATATTAAATTAAATAACAAGATCTAATGTCATTTACAAAACAGCCAGAATTAAGTTGTTTTACCTTACAATCTCGTAATGTTCCCGAAAAGCTCTGTCTTCTTGAATCTGCAAGGAACTTAATCTCTCTCTCACTGGTACTTTGGTGGCTGTTTGGCTGGCATGAAAATGTGATGTTCTGCTTTGCAATCTTGCTGTTTAGTCGAAGGAATCTCATCTGTACCACACCAGTTCCTGTGTAATCAAACTATAAAGAAACAAAGAATTAGCAAAGATAAACCAACCAACCAAACAAAACAATATAGCAGGAAATTATTTGGGTTGATTGTTCTTAGCAACCAAAATACCTGAAAGCCACCGTCTTTAGAGCTCAACCAAGTAAATGAATCTGGCCTGGAGTCGTTGAGCCAGGATCTCATTGGTATCTGAAGCAGAGAGGTCTCTCATTAACAGTCTAATATTAATATAATACACAAAATGCTTATATGTAAAGGAAATGTCTGCAGACCTGCGGCTGCAGGGGTGGCAAGCATGTTTGTCCACCTGAACTGAAGTTGCAATAAACCAGCAAAGCATCAGCTGAACTGCCCTGATTTGGGTCGATGTAATACATTCCTGAGACAAACAAATGAAAAATCATTAACAAATGGAACATTATTCATAAGCACAGACTGATATATTTAGGTATATAATGTGACATTAACATCCATGAGAATGATTCTGACCACTAGAAAAGTTGGGATGACAGAGCATCAACTCCAGGCAGGTGGTTGCCGGATGCTCCTTAGTGCCGTCTGGTGGATCTATGAAGAGTCGCAGGTCTTGCTGAAGGGAGTCCAGCAGGGTCCTAATAAGTGGATAGTTGGGCTTGTCTGACAGGTACACAAGGTCCTGACATGTAAGAAAAGCATTTGGACATTTTGACAACTGTACAGTTTTGGATAAAAGTCCTACTTTCTACCTACCAGAATAAAAATAGTGTGATTACCCTAGCAAAAAATCTAAACTAGCCGAAACTTTGCTGCTCGTTATTTTCACATGCAAATGAGCTTATAATTCACCGCAAATGCTTGCCAGAAGTTTGCAGCTCTTCACCGGTAGTGGTGAACCTCCAGCAAACCTTTGGCAACAATGGACAATTTGCTGCAAGTTTGCCGCAAAAGCTCATTTGCATGTGAAAATGATCTATGGCGAATTTGCAGCAAATTTGCGGTGAACTTTAAAGTTTTGTAAGGGAATGAATGTAATATGATGAGTGGCTCCTGAGCAAGCACATCTTCAATCAATTATCAGCTACTTACTTTTAGCTGAGTCAGTGTTAGGTTCACAGATAATCCTGGAGGACCTGGAAGACCTGGTAAGCCCTAAAAATTGCACAGTTACAGTTATACTTACTAAAACACAGGCATTTTGCTGAAAATTATGTAAGATCCTATAGAGAATAATGTATCTTGAGTAATGTCAATCTCACAGGAGGTCCTCTCTCTCCTTTTGGACCAGAAAGTCCTGGATATCCTTTCAAACCCTAAAGATAAAAGTTAACAGATTCAGAATAAACACGTTTAATCTTCTACATGAGCAAATGTTAATTATTATTTACAAAATATTTATTGCGAATGTGGACAAGACAACAATGAATCTATTTAAAAATAATTGTTCCAAACCTTTTCTCCAAACAGTCCCTGTGGAGTAAAGAAATAGACAGAATGAAATCCTATTACAAGCAGCACGTTTGTGATTTGTGAATGAAAGTATCCTCTCATAGACTCTAAAGCTTCTTTCTTATTTGTATGCCTTTATGCTCAGTTCAGGTTTTTTATGTTTTTTTTTTCTTATCTGACAACGTCTGCTTTAATCTCCTAAATATTTACTCAACCCTATTTATAAAACACAAATGCATAATCTTTATTACAGATTTGTTGTTCCATTTTGAACTAATGATGATCACTTACGGGCATGCCTGGTAGACCTGGGGTCCCTCTTTGACCTGTGGGTCCAATATCCCCCTAAAAGAGGCAGAAATTACACTTTACTCTTCATGCAAATGGTCCATATGCAGAATATATGGTAAATGTATCTGTATGTCTAAGTATGCCACCTGCTCTCCCTTAGGTCCATTTCTCCCTTTCTCCCCATAAAGGCCCTGCTCTCCCTGAAACAAACAAATAAACAAACAAACAAACAAACAAACAGAGACTCAATCAATCCAAATAAAAAGCAAAAGCGTTATGTACACAAAATACTGTTGGGTGTAAAATAGGAAATATTTTGCAGTTTCCTCTAGTGTTTGATTGTGATGGATGAAAGTACCTTCAGTCCATCTCCCCCTGGAGGGCCAGGTCGCCCTATTTCCCCCTTCTCTCCCTGCAGACAGAAATAAGAGGAATTCTAACTTCCAGGTTCTCATTTCTGTCAACACCAGTTCTAACATCACATTTGCATGGTCAATGCCCCATACCTTAAAGCCTTTTTCACCATTCTCTCCTTTCTCGCCTTTATTGCCTGGTAAACCCTGAAACAATACAGAGGATATCTGGTTATTATTGGCATTTCTGTTTTGTTTTCCAGTGTTTCCCACAATTTGTGCCTTATGTACCCCCTCGGCCCCATTAATACAGTTCATGTTCCCCTTCATCAACACCAAACCAGAAATGTGTTTCCCTTAACTTAATTTACCATTATTAGTTACTAAATAATTAGTATCAAATTATTAGTCACTTAAAAAACAAAACAAAAAAACAATAAAACAACGATACATTGGGCTAAAAAAGAAGGAAAAAAAAAAAAAAACACCCACTAAGTAGCACATACTGTCTGTATGCATTCATATAAATGGCATTCATATAAATATCTAAACCTGCTCACATTACACATTTTTTGTATCCTTTTCTTTAAAAGAAAATCATAGATACGTATTTTAATCTACAGTATTTTGTTCTGTTTTATTAGCTTAAAAAGCTAAATTTAAATCTTTCCAATTTCCCCCTTGAACCTGCTTAAAATACCTCTGGTTGGGAATCACTGATGTTATCTATGTTTTTTGGACATAGACCACTAAAAATATTCTCTTAATTTTTATAAATTCAGAAACAAAACACAGGGTCAAGTTGTTATTTGGGAGTGTGAAACCCCTCACACATTCACTTACATATGGTCCTGGTCTACCTGGAGGTCTAGACATTCCCAGTGTTCCCTTCAGTCCCTGTTACAAATCAAACAAAAGCTGGTGTAAAGGATCCACTTTATTTTAGGTGGCCTTAACTACTTAATGTACTTAACCATTTGATACAATGTACTTATTATGTACATACATGTTGTTGCATTGTAATTACATTTAAAGTGCTTGACATTTTTAGTTACACTGTTAACTTTACCCCTAACCCAACCCTTACGCCAAAACCTAACTCTAACCCCTAATCCTAACCCTAACCCTACCCTTACTTCTAAACCTACCCATACCTCAACCTCAGTAGCAGCAAATGTGGGAATTTTGCAGAACAACATGTAGTTACACAGTAAATACATAGTCTTGTATGTATTTAATGTTAGTACATAGTAGTTAAGGCCACCTAATGTAAAGTAACTTCTGATAATTACTGAAAAACATCC
This sequence comes from Myxocyprinus asiaticus, assembly GCF_019703515.2. Lineage (NCBI taxonomy): Eukaryota > Metazoa > Chordata > Actinopteri > Cypriniformes > Catostomidae > Myxocyprinus > Myxocyprinus asiaticus. The sequence goes on along the minus strand of NC_059347.1, from coordinate 41,107,484 downwards.
TGCAATTCAAGTTTAAGAAGTGTCTAAAAATGAGAAATCAATAAATGTGTACCTTCTCCCCTCTGGGTCCTCTGAGGCCTCTCTGACCAGCTTTACCTCTTTTCCCCTAAGAGTGACAGAATGTATCAATTTCCACTTCTAATGCTCTACACAAACCTTAGTGAAACTCATAACAGTACGTACTCTCCTTCCAGCATGCCCAGTTTCCCCAGGAGCTCCTACTTGACCACTATTTCCCTGAAAAATTGGAAACCTTAGTTAGTGATAATTTATTCAGACATGAATGGAAAAATTGGAGTAGGGATAATTGTTAATAGTTTTAGATTACAAAGTCATAAGATATGATGAATGGCGTTAAGTATCATCCTAACCTTCTGGCCTTTCTGTCCTTCTCTCCCCTGAGGTCCAGCTCTTCCTTTGGGACCCTTTCAAAAGGAATAGAATATTAACATAACACTCAATGTTCAGAAAGTGAAAGAATATTTCCTAAAGTTATTATGAAGGTATATCTATGGTTTACAGTGAAGAAAGTATGTGGGTTCTTTACTGAAATATTGGCAAAACAAGTTTAAACTTGGTACAATAAGCCTCTAACATCATAACATGTAACATGTTGATGAATACACATACTCACACGTTTAACAAACTTCTAAAGCCTAAGAATTTAGGTACTTAGAAATGAAAACTACCATCAGACATACAATATGTATATTAATTGCTTGAATTATTAACCCACATACAATAAATCATATTTTATTCAATATGATCATATTCCATATCAAAACTTAATAACAGCCATTTCAATTGAACAATATTATTTACTGCATTCAATATAAATGCAAAGACATCATTTTCGCTGTATGACATTATTTTTATTCACTTATCCTTTCACAAACAGTAGTCCATTTGCTGCGGTGGTGGAGACGGGATCTATTCCTCCCTTATATCGTACATGGTGGTCTTGATCAGATAAGATCATTGTTAGATCATATTTGACCTCATATGTTACAGCGACAGCACTTTGGAAATTAAAAACAGCAGTTTGCAATCAGAGTTTGCGTGATTTCTTCATTAAAAAAGGTTAACATCCACCAACAGCTGCTGCGGGTCAATTGTGTCTAACAGAGCAGACGTGATAACAATAACGGTGACCTGTGAAATATAATTTATGTAAAATCCTGAGTTTTTCCTGATGCAAACGATCTGGTGGAAATTTAAAGAAGCCTGATCTCCAATAAACTGTGGGAAACGGGGTGTTTCAACCCCACAAACAGCACTTTTTGGGCAGTTTCAGCGCAATTGGTGAGAAGCGCCCATAGACAGCAGCTCTATTCTGGGCAACCAAAAGAACCTGGAAGGGGCAGGGCAGAGCCTTTGTTTGTAAACAGTAACTTCATCTATAGACTTACATTAAAGGAGGGACTTGAGCCATATCTATGGACCAGAATATTATAGAGGCTTGGGGGTTTGCTCTTTTGACTCAGTCTAATAAGTAAACACATAGCAACCACATAGCAACACCCTACCAACCACCTGGAACACCCTAGCAACCACCTGCATAGCAGCCTTGCAACAAACCCCGTCACATTATGGTAGTGAGCTTTTCACAGGCAAGCACCAAACAAAAAATGAACAAAATCTAGTTCAGCTTTTAAAATGCTGACCTGTGGTCCTGGTGGGCCAATAGGGCCATGTGCACCCAATTCTCCTGGAGGTCCCTGCAAATAAGGGCAACACCCACTAAATTCAAATGAAGATGAGATTGATGGATTTTTGACAGAATGCGTAAAACGGCAACATATTACAAAATTCTGCATTTAAAGGGATAGTTCACCCAAAAATAAAAAATTCTCTCATCATTTACTCTAATGCCATTCCAGATATGTATAATTTTCTTTCTTCTGCTGAACACAAACTAATATTTTTAGAAGAATATCTCAGTTCTGTTCATCCATTCAATGCAAGTGAATGGTGGCCAGAACTTTGAAGTTCAAAAATATACATAAAGGCAGCATAAAATTAATCCATACGACTCCAGTGGTTTAATCCATGTCTTCTGAAGCTCAATTTTTGAGTTATTTTTTACTATAAATTTTTCTCCCTGCCCAATCGCAAAAAAACAACAGAAAAAAGTGAAAGTGGAGATTAATAGTAAAAAAGGACTAAAATATTCATCTGTTTCTTACCAACATCTATCTTATTGCTTCTGAAGACATGCATTTATCAACAGAGTCATTTGGATTACTTTTATGCTGCCTTTATATGCTTTTTGGACCTTCAAAGTTCTGGCCACCATTCACTTGCATAGTATGGACCTACAGAGCTGAAGTATTCTTCTAAAAATCTTTGTGTTCTGCAGAAGAAAGAAAGTCATACACATCTGGGATGGCATAAGGCATATATCATGAGAGAAATAATTAGATAATTTATAAATAATGAGATAATAATGAGAGAATTTTAATTTTTTGTGAACTATCCCTTTAATTATACATTAATAAGGACAAACTGTACCTCTGTCCCAGGCAATGCAGAAGATCCTTTAGTCCCAGGGAGACCCGGTGGTCCCTGGACAAGAGACAGTCAACAGTTGGCACCAAGCATACCTCACTTACACATTATACAAACCCCCAGTTTTCAGAGCCTCACCATTTGCCCTGGAGGTCCTTGTCCTCCTGGTTCACCTTTAGGTCCCTCATGTCCTGGCATACCCTTGGGGCCCAGTAAGCCCTCAGGGCCTCTGAGACCCAAGGCTCCCTGCAATACCATTATTAGTCTCTTAAAAGTCTATCACATCACAATTTACCTTGAAATGGGTAGCCGTACTAACCTGAGGTCCTGGCTTCCCCATAACCCCCTTTAAACCTCTCTTCCCAGCCATTCCCTGTAGACAAAAAATACTTAATGACTTTGAACATTTATTTGAGAGGTTTACCTCAAGCTTTCTGTATTCCCAGTGAGGAGTCAATGTACATTCAAAAGGGGCATTGAATGAAATGTTGTGTGAAGGAACGTATGTAGTTTGCAACATCTCATGTTCATGCAATTGTATATGCAAATCAAATGCTATTGCTTTACTCAATTTGTAGGTTTACCTGATCGCCTTGATCTCCTGGATCGCCAGTGACACCAGGTGATCCAGTTTCTCCCTTATAAAACCAAGAGGAGGTCAGTTACATTGTGAAATGTATAAGGTAATGCTGATCTATGACAGGGAACATTGATGAAAGAAACAAGAGGCAAGAGCTTTGTGATACCTTTGGACCTGGTGAACCATTAGCTCCTGGTGGTCCCGGAGGTCCCATCAAACCCTGCAACAACAAACCCAACTTATAGACTCAACCAAGTGTGTTCTCTATAAAAGAATGTACAATCATACAAACTATATAACTTGATTAAAGGGTTACATTTCTTAAATAAAAAAATCGTACCTCTAGCCCCATCAAGCCAGATGGGCCAATCTCTCCCATCAACCCATTTTGGCCCTGGTGAAGACATATTCACCATTTAAAGCACTATTCACTTACAGGAGAAAAATAATACATATTAGCAATGTTCCCTCTCTAAGCTAGCTGTGCAGAAGGCAGACTCAAAATGTGTGGCTTTCTTAAAATGAATGAGGGATGCAACGAGTCCATCCTCATGCCCATTGATTTTCACTATGACACTGAAGCTTTGAGAAATATTGTGCAGAAATAGGATATTGGAGACATATGAAGAGGAGATCACTAACTTGTACACCAATGTAGCCTTTGTTCCCCTTCAATCCTCGCTCTCCTCGATCCCCCAAAAATCCAGGTGGCCCTTGTCGCCCAAAGAAACCTCTATGTCCTGGGTCACCCTAATCGAATAAGAATGTGGCTACTTCACTTTACTGAAGCATTTGTGTACTAATTTATCAGTGTAAAGACCTCACCAGTGCATCTAATCAGATTTTACTAACAATTAATATACCTTTTTTCCTTCAGGGCCTGGGTCTCCAATATCACCTGGAGGTCCGATACCTCCCTGCATATAAAGATCACACATGACCAACATGTTTGTTTAAAATACAATTAAATATAGCTTACTGTTATGCACTTTAAATGAATAAAAATACCAAAAATTAGCTTTTTTTAGTTGACAGTTCCCTTCCTCATTTGCCTTCATTATATGGAAAATAGAGCCTAGGATATTCTTCAAAAATTCACCTTGAGTGTTCCACAGTAGAAATAAAGTCATACGGATTTGGAACAACAATAGGATGAAATTACAAAATGTTCATATTTGGGTGAACTACAGTAGTCCTTAGAGATATATACTGTAGCTTAATAACTTGACTTGAAGCATCAGATTATCAATGAAACTGACCTCTTTGCCACTTGGCCCTGGCTCACCCTGCATTCCCGGAGAGCCCCGGGGTCCTGGCTCTCCTGGAGGTCCATTTGGGCCAGGCTTTCCAAAGGGTCCAAGTGATCCCTTAGATCAAATATACAAATAAAATAATTTGACGTAAAAGAGCCTGGAGAGGCAGCTGATGGAATCAATGTTAAGGTTTTGTTGAATTGATATGAACCAGCATCAATATGTGGCATTGGTTAGGTATCCTTTAATGAAGGCACTTACATATTCCCCTTTTGCTCCTGATGGACCCTCAAAACCAGCTGGACCAGGAGGACCCTATGTGCACATAGAGGTCAATTGAACAGTATATGCTAATTCACTCTGAATTTTACTAAGAGGTGGGGGTAGCTAATGTACGGTACACTCTAACAAAAATCTCCAGCACTTTAGACTATCTAAACTTTTCCAATTTTAAAACATTGTCCTCAGATTAAGGTATGACTCTTGCTTTTGCTCAAAACACTTTAATTTAGAGATCAAGTTACTTGCATTATTTGGTAACTTGCTCAAGGAAAGAGAAAATTGATTCAGGGTACTTAAACGTGAGCAGTTCTAATAGCAGTTTATTCTGTATATAATGAAATTAACTGACCTGTTTTCCATCCAATCCAACAGAACCAGGTTCACCAGGAGGACCTGGCACTCCCTAAAAATAAAAAATTATGAATCAAAAGCTTAGCGCTATGTGTAGTGTAAGCTGTTTTAGTAAATCTATACCTGCTCCCCTTTCTTTCCAGCTTGACCAACCACTCCACTTGCTCCCGTTGAGCCCTGAATAATGACAGAATATGATCACAAACAAATATATCAGGTACAAACTCAGAATTGTAAACTGAAAGCTATCCATACAATGATCAAAATGAGGGGTACCCACTCACTGGCAATCCAACTGGCCCTTGTTTTCCCTGAGGCCCCTGAGGGCCCTGGCTCCCTGGGGGGCCTTGCTTTCCTCTCATTCCCTCAGTCCCTGGTAGGCCTACGGGTCCCTTAATTTATAAATATACAGTATAGGCATGCATGAAAATACAACAAAGCACACTTGACATTATTGCTCAAATATGATTATGTCTGATTATGACACAAAAAGCATTATATTCGTCAACATTGGGCCATCAGGTTAATTTATACAGTAAGTATTATACACCACATGCTTACCTTACTAATAGTACTTTCAGGAAATTAAAAATGTATTTACTACAAGAAGGCTACTTACAGGCATTCCTTGGAAGCCAAAAAGTCCAAACTCCCCTTGGCAACCCTAAATAATTGTTGAAAACACTATAGAAAATCTCTGAAAAAAGTATGTATGTCATAAAGCTTTCAAAAATCTGCGTTTAAGTTAATTTACCGGTGGTCCAGATAGGCCCTTCTCACCAGGTGGGCCAGGTAAACCCTAAGAATGACAACAGGGTAAAGCTAATTTTAAAGTATTAACTTGTTGTTATAACATTAGGAACATTAGAAGGTAATAAAGTACTTATCAGCTGATATACATGTAAACTTACAGGTGGTCCCCTCGCTCCTGGTGGCCCCACAGGCCCCCGGATTCCAGGTTCACCCTGTAGATTCACAAAAAATATGATCCAACAGAATGATCCAATAAATCTTTAAAAGTGCATTGTTTAATGTTTAAAGCAGAGAGTAAGTTCTAACCCTCTCTCCTATGTGACCTGGTAGTCCACGAAGGCCTGTGGTTCCCGGATAACCCTGAGAGCAAGAAAACAGCATTCAGAATCAAATCCTTGCTGAAATTACCAGACTTCTCATGCCAGTCAAGGCTGTTTGTGCTTGATAGTGCTCGTTTGAAGCTGGTTTAGCTGGTGGATCAGCATAGTCATACCGTGTGAAAAGTCTCTGGTCTTTTAAGCAGGGATCGTGAACAGTATAAGTGATTAGATCAGTATAAATTATTGCACTTTATTAACATGAATTGTTCATAAAGAATAATTTAGCTCCTCAACCCACTTCAGACCAATTGTTCAAAGGCAATAAATGAAGATATATAAGAGATGGCAAAGAATGTTTTGCATCAACACATTGATATGAGCTAAAGTCATGAAATTTGACTGGCAGCAGGAATTGGACTGGATGACACTTACATACATGCCCACAGGCCCCTGTGGACCTGACATGCCGGGTTTTCCAGTGAAGCCCTGATAAAAAACAAACAAACACAGTGATGCTACATTTAAAGACTGCCTTATTACTTAGATGCATACTGTTTTAATAGCAAGCCACAAAACTTTGAGAAGCTCACCCTCTCACCAGGAAGACCTTGGGTGCCATCTTGGCCTGGTCGGCCAGGTGGGCCCTAATGACATGAGAAACCGTAGCCTGAGATGGATGTGTTGAACAGTATAACTTAAACAGTGACCAGAGAATCAAAGGCGAAATATACAGTAGAAGTATAGAAATGTTTTGTGTAAAATGCATAAACAATTAGGGTACAACGGAGCAAAAGGCTCCCGGGGTTAAAAGGTACCTTTGATTTTTTTGTCTCCCAAAACATTAAATAGCATAAAAACCAACCACAGGACTTTCCTTAACATGTGTTTGTCAATATTTTCCTTATCCATGAGATCATTGCGTGTAATGTCTAAAGTTTGATTTTGACATAATTTGATCTAATATTTAATAATATTTAAAATGTTGCAAATTTATGTAGCTAATGAATATCCTGGAAATTATCACATTTATTTTGTGACAAAATACTTATTTGTAATTTTCAATTTTGTTCAAGGTGATATATATATATATATATATATATATATATATATATATATATATATATATATATATATGTACACTGACGGCCAAAAGTTTGGAATAATGTACAGATTTTGCTGTTTCGGAAGTAAATTGGTACTTTAATTCACCAAAGTGGCATTCAACTGATCACAATGTATAGTCAGGACATTACTGATGTAAAAAACAGCACCATCACTATTTGAAAAAAGTTTGTGTTTAACACAGATAGTGATTTTCTCCTCTTTTCTCCCCAATTTGCAATGCCCAATTCCCAATGCGCTCTAAGTCCTCGTGGTGGCGTAGAGACTCAATCCGGGTGGCGGAGGACGAATCTCAGCTGCCTCCGCATCTGAGACCGTCAATCCACGCATCTTATCACGTGGCTTGTTGAGCACATTACCACGGAGACATAGCACGTGTGGAGGCTACACGCTATTCTCCGCGGCATCCACGCACAACTCACCACGTGTCCCACCGAGAGAGAGAACCACATTATAGCGACCACAAGGAAGTTACCCCATGTGACTCTACCCTCCCTAGTAACCGGGCCAATTTGGTTGCTTAGGAGACCTGGCTGGAATCACTCAGCACGCCCTGGATTCGAACTTGCACTCCAGGGGTGGTAGTCAGTGTCTTTACTCGCTGAGCTACCCATGCCCCCGAAAAAAGCCATTTTTGATAAAATCTAGACAGGCCCCATTTCCAGCAGCCATTACTCCAACACCTTATCCTTGAGTAATCATGCTAAATTTCTAATTTGGTACTAGAAAATCACTTTCCATTATATCAAACACAGTTGAAAGCTATTTGGTTTGTTAAATGAAGCTTAACATTGTCTTTGTGTTTGTTTTTGAGTTGCCACAGTATGCAATAGACTGGTATGTCTTAAGGTCAATATTAGGTCAAAAATGGCAAAAAAGAAACAGCTTTCTCTAGAAATTCATCAGTCAATCATTGTTTTGAGGAATGAAGGCTATACAATGCTTGAAATGGACAAAAAACTGAAGATTTCATACAAAGGTGTACACTACAGTCTTCAAAGACAAAGGACAACTGGCTCTAACAAGGACAGAAAGAGATGTGGAAGGCCAGATGCACAACTAAACAAGAGGATAAGTACATCAGAGTCTTTAGTTTGAGAAATAGACGCCTCACATGTCCTCAGCTGACAGCTTCATTGAATTCTACCCACTCAACACCAGTTTCATGTACAAAAGTAAAGAGAAGACTCAGGGGTGCAGGCCTTATGGGAAGAATGGCAAAAAAAAAAAAGCCACTTTTGAAACAGAAAATCAAAAGAATAGGTTAGAGTGGGCAAAGAAACACAGACATTGGACAACAGATAATTGGAAAAGAGTGTTATGGATCTTAACCCCATTGAGCTTTTGTGGGATCAGCTAGACTATAAGGTGCATGAAAAGTGCCCAACGAGACATTGCCACATCTATGGCAAGTGCTACAGGAAGCGTGGGGTGAAATGTCACCTGAGTATCTAGACAAACTGACAGCTAGAATGTCAAGGATCTGCAAAGCTGTCATTGCTGCATGTGGAGGATTTTTTGATGAGAAATTTTTGAAGTAGTTTAAGTTGAAGTTATTAATTGTAATAGTAATTCTTCATGTTATTAATGTCCTGACTATACATTGTGATCAGTTGAATGCCACTTTGGTGAATAAAAGTACCAATTTTCTTTCGATAAGAGCAAAATCTGTACATTATTCCAAAATTTTGGCTGCCAGTATTATATATATATATATATATATATATATATATATATATATATATATATATACACACACACACACTACTGGTCAAAAGTTTTGAAACACTTATTCTTTATTATAATTTTTTTTTCTTCACATTTTAGAATAATAGTAAATTCATTAAAACTATGGAATATCATAAATGGAACTATGGGAATTATGTTGTGACTAAACTAAATTCAAAATAAATCAAAACTGTGTTATATTTTAGCATCTTCAAAGTAGTCACCCTTTGCCTAGAATTTTCAGAAACGTACTCTTGACATTTTCTCAACCAACTTCTTGAGGTATCACCCTGGGATGCTTTTTAAACAGTATTGAAGGAGTTTCCATCTATATGCTGGGCACTTATTGGCTGCTTTTCTTTATTATTTGGTCCAAGTCATCAATTTCAAAAACTTTTTCTTTTTTTAAATTAAATGTTAGATTTATAATGAAATAAATTAATATGGTGGCACAATTATATTTTTGTCTACAAAACTAATTTCAAACATTTAAGCATACGCCTTCAGATCAAAAGATTTTTAAGATCATGGGATACATTTCGGTCAAGTGTTTCAAAACTATATATATATATAAATTCATTAAATGCCCAATAAGTGAAAGTTTAATATTTGGGGTAAAAAGCCCCCCTGGGGGTAAAGGCCCCCAACAAAGATTTTTAGAAGAATATCTCAGCTGTCCATACAATGTAAGTGAATGGGTTCCAAAAAATGTAAGCTACAAAAAGCACATAAAGTCATCATAAAAGTGATCCATAAGACTCCAGTGGTTAAAATCCATATCTTCTGAAGTGATATGATAGGGGTGAGTGAGAAACAGATCAATATTTAAGTCAGTTTTTCCATTAATTCTCCTTCCTGCCAAGTAGGTGGCGATATGCATGAAGAATGTGAATCACCAAAAACAAAAGAAGAAGAATGTAAAAGTGGAGAATGATAGTAAAATAGACTTAAATAATGAACTGTGTCTCTGTGTCTCACCCACAACTTCTGAAGATATGGATTTAACCACTGGAGTTTTATGGATTATTTTTTTGCTGTGTTCATGTGCATTTTGGAGATTTTGGCACCCATTCACTTGCATTGTTTGGACCTATAGAGCTGAAATATTCTTATAAAAATCTTTGATTGTGTTCAGCAGATGTAAGAAAGTCATACACATCTGGAATGGCATGAGGGTGAGCAAATGATGAGAGAATTTTCATTTTTGGGTAAGCTAATCCTTTAAGGTGTGCCATTAGCAACACTGTACCCTAAATACAGTACTTTTTTGAGCACTTAGATAGTCCAACATTTTAATAAAATAAAAATAAAAAAACTAAATATTAAGGATTTTTGTAGCACTTTCAAATTTTGCCTACTGTGTAACAATTTCCAAAACAACGTAAATGTATTTTAAGTACTTTCACTGGCCTTTTCCAGTCCACAGTTGGTTGTTTTGCTCACCTGTGAGCCTGGAGGCCCTTGTTTTCCCAACTCTCCAATTACACCCCTGAGGCCCTTCAGATAACAAAGATTAAATAATAATAAAATAAAAAAAAGATATACAACAAGTTCAGTTTAACATTACATATGGCTGACACATCACTAAACACGCTTCCAGTTCTTGTTGTCTAGCTTAAACAAAAAGATTATCCTCCCACAACATAAAGTGATAAACCCCAGAGATGTTTAAGGTCTTGTTAAGTTTAACAGTATATGATCTTTTCACCTTTTTCAGGCCAATTTAACTTTTACATGCCAATATAACATTTTTTCCCTCCTTGTAAGGACTGATGAATAAAGAATAATGGTGGTTATAGCTCTTTATAAAGAAGAATCTGCTCTTTACTACAAGCTTTTACTACGCGGTAGTCTGCTCTCAAATGACTCGAAATTAATAAAATAATGTTTTAAATAATTGATGATGAAGGACATACATCAGGTCCTTTATCTCCTGGATTTCCGACAGAACCAGAAAAACCCTGCAAGACACATACAGCATATCAGCAGAAAAAAACATTTCACAGATAATTAATTTTGATATTTTACTTTGCTGTAATTGTAGAGCATACAGTCACATATGATAAACCGCTACAACTGATCTAAAAGACTTGATATTAAGTGTATGAAATGGGAACCTGTGTACCAGGCTTTCCTTCTGGTCCATCTGCACCAACTGGACCTCGTAAACCCTGCGACAAATAAACACAAGCAATGAATGAGACAAAAACGCAAAGTACAAAGTTATATTCAATACAACATGATCCAAATCATAAAATGAATCTTATCTCATTATACTGTCAAATTCTGTTCACTTACCACTATTCCAGGTATACCAGGAGGACCATGTTGGCCTGCTCGACCCTGAGCATATTAACACAAGTAAATGTGATCAAATGAGACACGTTTCCTTATCTTTATTAAACATTAAACATATATATATATATATATATATATATATATATATATATATATATATATATGAAAAAATAATTCTTACTCTGGATCCTCTGGGGCCCATTCTTCCATTACAACCTGGTTCACCCCTACTGCCCTATGTTTAAAAAAAGAAGAATAAATAAAGAGACGGGTTATTGACAAAGAGCCTTTGGGCAACATTACTGCAATTAATGGATTCATATAAAAGGGTGAGCTCTTCACTATGAGGCTGCTTTAGTGTGATAGCTCCATCTGAAAGTCATATGCTGACCTTCTGACCCTCTTTTCCAAGCATTCCCTGAGGACCCACTTCACCATCTTCACCCTGTGGAAAAAAGTGAGAGAAAAATGTGAAAACAAATTTTTTGTCAATCAGTCTTCTTTTGAACTTCGGTTGTTGAAGATTTTGTTTGATTTATGCTTTCATTGGTCTACACATAATTCATCACTAGTTGAGGTATTGTAAGGCATGTCACAGGGAAGTCTCTTGTAAATACTACTGAAAAAGTTTTATAGCATACCTGGATACCTGAAGCACCTGGCTGACCTTTGATACCAGATAAACCAGGGAGGCCTGATTGGCCCCTCTCACCCTGAGGGCCCATGATCCCTGGCATTCCTTGTGGTCCCTACAAATATCCAATAAGTTGTTACTTTCTCCAGCCATGTGTTTAAAGTTGCATCTGGTGCAACACTATATAACATTTGGATGTATTGTATTTCTCATAATTACTTTTCTCCCCTTGGGTCCAGGAACGCCCTTCTCTCCATTCAGGCCCCTATTGCCCTGAATGAGAGACACTAATTAGTGAGCGAATACATGGTAGGAAACATATCTTTGGATAGTTGATACACAACATGTCCATTTAAATGTATTGATTTGAGTCTCAAAGTCAACGGATAATGATGATGTTTTCATCAGTTAAATAATGTATTTCGTTCTTTTACTCATATCCCCCCCCCCCCAAATGGTCAAAAGACAAATGGTCTTGCAATGTGACAAATTAGAATTGAAGTACAACAATTCCATGCAGTCTCACAGTGAATATGGTCATTAAAACGGCATGCATTATTCTAAAATAATTAGCAAAATGCTGCTTTGAATCAGATATCTTACTGTGACACCTGGAAAACCTTTTGGACCTGGATCCCCATGCATACCCTATAAACAAATCAATAACAATTTACAGATATTGACAGTATAATTTAAAAAAAAAATTTCTACAGGCAGTTTGCCAAAACATATCCACATAAAAGTGTATTTGCTGTGAACTTAAAACCCTCTTGCATTAAAATTCTTGCTGAAAAATAAATAGCCCCAGTGTTCTCAAAAAATAAACACTAGAAAAAACCCATGTCATCTCTAATATATTGTGGCATTCTCAAAACATGGTTTCAGTTTCTAATTCTATTTTCTGTCCTGCCAGAACACAATAGCAGCTAGGACTAACGTATGACTGATACATTTTTTTTTTTTAATCCAGAGTGACCTTTTTCACTCCAAATGTACATTGCTAATATGCTTGTTTCAGATTTATTATACAGCTGCAGTGTGGGCATCAGTGAAAATACAAAAAATACAAAATATAATAACTGCACATTTTGCAAAAATTTAGTTGTGACCTTAGACTACGATTTGTCCTGTAACAGATGAGTTTGGCTCAACTATGCTCAGATTAACATACTAAATGCTGTAAATCAGTGCATTGCCATGCGAGTATGCACAGTATAATACATTTGTCTAGACAATGAAAAAACTTTAAAGGTATTTTTCTCAGTTTCAGAGTCGGTGTATTTAGTGCATTTTGCATGTAGGGCAGTATCAGTGACTGAATTTTTCAACAAGCTTACTTACCATGGGCCCTTCAATGCCTTGTAGCCCTCTGTTGCCTGTTGGACCCTCTGGTCCCTATGCACAAAAAACAACAAAAATATTTTGAACAACATATTTGTTCAAATGGTTAAATGGAATGTTCCACATGTACACAGTATGACGATCAGACTGACATGAATTATGGTTTTCAAAACTTACGATGTCACCTTTGAGGCCCTGTGGGCCATCTTGACCTGGAAGCCCCTGCGGATACAGCATCCATGAACAACATACCCCTTGACTGATTGTCAGCAGACAGACCAATATTTTGTCATTTTTCTTTATTGGGACAACTTATTTAGGCCTACTTAACTGCTTTTGTTTTGTTTTATTTTTTTGCAAGTACTGGAGCTCACAGTATGGTAATATTGTACAAAGAATAATACATGAATTGCAAGTCTACACTGACAAACATATTGACTAATACAGGTAGTACCTGGGAGCCTGGATGACCAAGTGGGCCTCTATCTCCTTCTAACCCTCTAGGGCCCTAAGAGTAGGTCAAGAAAATGTTCAAATTATATCAGCCTCTGAGCATTCTGTAGCAAAATGCATCAGAAAGTAAAGACACAATACACTAAGAATACCTGTGGGCCTTTCCGCCCAACAGGGCCAGAAGGTCCATCATCCCCCTGTAACAGCAGAAGTCTTTAGGTCTACAATATTCAGTCAATCAGCTTTTACCCTTCAGTAAAGTTTGATTTTCTCCTAGTTGGTGGTGTAGACCAACAATGTTGAATATATTTTTATAATTTGTGCAAGGAAGGTATCTTCCAGAAAGATCACTTAAAATCACTTACTTCTGAGCCGTTAACCCCTTGTGCACCAACCAATCCTGTAGCACCAGATGCTCCCTGGTGACAAACACACATATATACATACCTGAGTATTACTATGTGGCATTCATAATTTGTTGTCTATACAATATGTTGCACAAAGTTCAACTGATTATTTATCCTCACCAACGGCCCCTGAGGACCACGTTTTCCATCATATCCTGGATTCCCCTGAGAAAAAAAAAAAAAGACAACACTTAACATCAATACTATACTTATAAACACTACAACATCAAGATGTTTCTAAAAATATATATTTATATAATTAATGAAAAAAAAAAAGACAAACACTTAACATCAATACTAATAAACACTACAACATCAAGATGTTTCTAAAAAAATATATTTATATAATAAAAAAATTGGCCTTTCCAATTTGTATTTATTTATTTTTTTTAAGCATGATTTCTGAATTTTTTTTTCAATGAACTCACGTCAGGGCCAGGTGGGCCAGGAATCCCTTTAACACCTTGTAAACCAACAGGTCCCTAAAGAAAAACAAAAGAATATAATTTATACAGTGACTTTGTAAAAACCTGAATGGTTTATGGTGCAATCAAAGAATTATCTAAGGATATTTACATGATTTAGTTTGAATGTATGAAATATATTTCTTGATAGGTATATAAAGCCAAAATAGTGCAAGTATACGATTTACTCACTAGAGGACCCACAGAGCCAGTGAATCCCATCTCTCCTTTTGAGCCCTATAAATATTCAAAAATTTCAACATTAAAAGGAAAATAACAGAACAGTAACAATCACTCTATTGTCAAAATAGGTCTACATTTGATGTATAAATTTACTAAATATATTTTAGCACAATTACACAACAGAAATTGTGCAGCTTTTCAGTTAGTGTTCCCTCCTGATCCACTAGGAGGCAGTCTAATTGCACTAAATTAGACTGCCTAGAGTAAATTAATATACAACTATAAATTATATATATAAACTCAGCAAAAAAAGAAACGTCCCTTTTTCAGGACACTGTATTTTAAAGATAATTTTGTAAAAATCCAAATAACTTTACAGATCTTTATTGTAAGGGGTTTAAACAATGTTTTCCATGCTTGTTCAATGAACCATAAACAATTAATGAACATGCACCTGTGGAACGGTCATTAAGACACTAACGGCTTACAAACGGTAGGCAATTAAGGTCACATTTATAAAAACTTAGGACACTAATGATACTGACTCTGAAAAACACCAAAAGAAAGATGCCCAGGCATGCTGCATGGAGGCATGAGGACTGCAGATGTGGCCAGTGCAATAAATTGCAATGTTCATACTGTGAGACGCCTAAGACAGCGCTACAAGGAGACAGAAAGGACGGACCACGTGTAACAACACCTACACAGGATCGGTACATCCGAATATCATACCTGCGGGACAGGTACAGGATGGCAACAACAACTGCCGAGTTACACCAGGAATGCACAATCCCTCCATCAGTGCTCAGACTGTCTGCAATAGGCTGAGAGAGGCTGGACTGAGGGCTTGTAGGCCTGTTGTAAGGCAGGTCCTTACCAGACATCACCGGCAACAACGTCGCCTATGGGCACAAACCCACCTTTGCTAGACCAGACAGGACTAGCAAAAAGTGCTCTTCACTGACGAGTCGCGGTTTTGTCTCACCAGGGGTGATGGTCGGACTCACATTTATCGTCGAAGGAATGAGCATTACACCGAGGCCTATACTCTGGAGAGGGATCGATTTGGAGGTGGAGGGTCCGTCATGGTCTGGGGAGGTGTGTCACAGCATCATCGGACTGAGCTTGTTGTCATTGCAGGCAATCTCAACGCTGTGTGTTACAGGGAAGACATCCTCCTCCCTCATGTGGTACCCTTCCTGCAGGCTCATCCTGACATGACCCTCCAGCATGACAATGCCACCAGCCATACTGCTCGTTCTGTGCGTGATTTCCTGCAAGACAGGAATGTCAGTGTTCTGCCATGGCCAGAGGAGAGCCCGGATCTCAATCCCATTTAGCACGTCTGGGACCTGTTGGATCGGAGGGTGAGGGCTAGGGCCATCCCCCCCAGAAATGTCCGAGAACTTGCAAGTGCCTTGGTGGAAGAGTGGGGTAACATCTCACAGCAAGAACTGACAAATCTGGTGCAGTCCATGAGGAGGAGATGCACTGTAGTACTTAATGCAGCTGGTGGTCATGCCAGATACTGACTGTTACTTTTTTGACCCCCCCCCCCATTTTTCCATTTCTGTTAGTCACATCTGTGAAACTTGTTCAGTTTATGTCTTAGTTGTTGAAACTTTTTATGTTCATACAAATATTTACACATGTTAAGTCTGCTGAAAAAAGCAGTTGAAATTGAGAGGACGTTTCTTTTTTTGCTGAGTTTATATTTCAGGTGGAGACCTCACTTACTTTCTGGCCAACATGTCCTCTATCTCCACTGGGGCCAGGTGCACCAGGAAAACCCTGCTCATGAAAACAGTAAGACTGCTTTATGCACATATGCAGGGTGAAATTCTTCTATGACAGTTACTGGAGTGTGTATAATGGAATATTTTGTATTCTCAAGTTGTACCTCATCTCCTTTGTCTCCAGGGGGCGCTGTCTCACCTTTGTAACCAAGAGGACCCTTGAGCCACAACCAGCAACACACAGCATGTGGTTTTCAGCAATTTAAGTGTGTTTGTTACACAGCATGTATATTTTACATCTTTAACTGAGACATTATTTTAGTTGTGGGGGTGTATCCAGCCTCATTCACCATTTACTCATTTAACAATCTGCATAACATCTCTTCTGTTTCACAGAATAGAGAAGGTCATACAGATGTGAAACAAAATGAAACAATAAAAGCTATTAAAGCCATCACATGCCATCAGTAAAGCACAGTCTCACCTGCAGCCCAGGTACCCCTGTTGGTCCTGTGACCCCATCCAACCCGTTCTCTCCATCTCTTCCTTGAGTCCCTGCCCGGCCTTGGACTCCCTTTGGTCCCATGCCACCCTATTATAAAGTGATTGGTTATGACCAATTCATATACAGTTGATGCTTTGCAAAAGGCCCCTGAAGTGATCTGAGCATTGCAACTTTCAAAACATATCAATCAAAGGGATGTTTTAAAGTCAACATGAAATCAAAACCGACCTTATTTACTTTCTTGGGCTGATTATGCACAATTCATCAGTGCATATTATTACACACCACTTTGGAATACTTGATCACTGTGCAATTTCTACAAGCGAGCTAATAGAATAATTTTAACTCTGATCAATGTTTCATGTCCATTTATTTATTTGCTGTATTTGGCAAGTAGCCTTGTAATAGGCTGGATAATAAGGAGTCAAAGGAGACAAAATAAACACCAATGGAACTCAAACCGGAGGTGGATTTCAGCTGTTCAGTGATTTATTCCTTTTCACATAATTACATAATTTTAATGCAAATCAATATTTTATGTCCATTTATTTATATATATATTTGCTTCATAGCCGTATATAAGCAGGATAATGTACAGTCAACCAGTTGTTTTTGCAAAATAAACCTCTGATCACCCTGTCAGGGTTTATTTTGCGATAACAACCAGCTAATTCAGGGTTCATACACATTTTTACCAATAATTTTCCATGAATTTTGAGGCGAATTTTCATGACCATACATTTCCTAAAACGTCTATGTACACATGTCAAATAAGAAAAATCCATGTCAAAATTTACCACAGCATATCTTAACTAAAATGAATGACAACTGACAAGCTATGTGGTTTACTACAAAATAAACATTTATTTAAATAACACTCACTGACACACAAGTATGACTGTTAAATAATATAAGGTCAAACCCTGAGAACTCCATTGTGTAGCCTTCATAACTCAGAGGGACAAGAATGTTTGAGAGAAAAAAGGAAATAAAAAGGGTCCAGTAACACTGACATTACCTTAATTAAGATTAAAACAGCAGGCTTTAACGCTGTGGAGGTACGTTAGGTCCCAATGCAAGATAACTCCAATGAAAAAAATGCTTTTAGGATAAATGAGCCACGGGCCACATTAAACCATTTGGAGGGCTGGATCCGGTCCGTGGGCCGTAAGTTGCCCAGGTCTGGTCTATACACTTTGTTATGATTAAAACAGCAGACTTTAACGCTGACTGGTGCCAGAAACAAAGACACAGTCAGTCAGGTGTTGGAATCCTATTAACTAGAAGCTACTGACATGTAACACAAACGCATTGTCACCAGGACTTGCACTCTGAAATGGGCTTTTTCGCTTAAAATATGACATTCTCCTTGGTTATATATGAGAGAAATTGAGACAAACATTTGATCCTTTCTGCTGATGTCAGCCTCTGTTTTCTTGAAATGTGGAGCGCTTGCTCATTGACCTTGTGAATAAACCACGTCCCACCCGATGTTATTTCTGTAAAATGAGACCACCATCTAGTGGCAGCTGCTTTGCTCACATAAAGTTACGTGTGGATCATGCAAGGCAAAACCAGCAGAAAGGAAGTCTCAAAATTCAAATGAATCAAAGGAAATCGACACAAATAGATGTCAATGAATGTGTGTGTATCTCTTGTTCCACAAATGCACATTCAATGCTTCACAAGAACAATTTGTGTTTGATTTGGAAGATCTCCCTTTGGTTGCACACACAAATTGTTATGTATTTGTACAAAAAGGAACACTTGTATTCACAAATCTGTCTCTATTTGTACAAATTCCAAAACATTTATTTAATGATAAATTATTTAAGTCGAAATGGATTTTTTGAGGGTTGAAATACACATTTGTTAAGTTTTTTCAAATTAATGGGTAGATATGCACACATTTATAGACTTATCCATTGGTAGTTGTTTGTGTGTGAGTCGGCCATGGTAAAAACAGCTAAACAAAAGTCTCAAAATTCAAATGAATCAAACAAAATCAACACAAATAGACATCAGTGAATGCACACGTGTTACTTGATCCACAAATGCACATTCAATACTTCACAAGACCATTTTGTGTTTGATTTGGAACATCTTCCTTTGGTTGCATGTACACAAATTGTAATACATTTATACAAAAGGGAACATCTGTGTTCACAAATATGTCTCTATTTGTACAAATCCCAGCACATTCATTTAATTTTGAATTTCACATACACAAGTTGAAAGGCATTTGTCTGTGGATTGTAAGATACATTTGCAACATTTATCAAATTGATGGATAAGTAGGCGCGCATTTGTTAATCATTTTGAGTCTAATTTCATCCCATACCTTTTCTGTGTCCCGCAACACTCATGATGCACATGTGTGTTTGTTTTTGTTCAACTGATGATGTCATCATGCTTAAATCGGCAAAAACGCATGCGCAAGTCATTTTACTTCCTGAACAAGTGCGGATCCGAGTACAGTTCCAGTACAACTGAACTCAGACCAACTCCTACAGGTAGTCTCGTGTTCTGTACTGAGGTCTGCAAAACAGCTTTCACATTACCAAATTTTCATGCGAACTGTGCTCTGTTTCAGACTAAACTGCCAGCGTGAAAGCCCCCTGCTTTTGCTCCGGTACACTAATGCGACTCTTGACAGAAAGATCAACGGACATCAGTGACAACCAGCGCAGGTCTTCTCTCATGTTTTAAATTTAAAACAGGAGAATGTATGTGATACTGAGACTTTTAATGATTGCTCATCAAGAAGTGAACAATAACACTGCTCAGACTCTCAAACAAACATCACCATAAGCTTAATCAACATGGCAAGTTATTACATACAAACATTTAAAGCCTTAATATATTCAAACAATAATATAAATATGAAATTTACTAATTCCTTGTACACTATCCTTATGAACTTGAGCAATCGTGAGCGAACTTTTCTAGCGTTAATGAGGTGCCAAATGCGACACCGCATGACGCTACGCCTATTCATAAACTACTCCGTTTACACAGAGATGCATTTTGCATTTTACATTGTTCCGTGATCGTGCCAAACTTGAAAAATTATTAGCACACTTGTATTGCTGAAAATATTTGTTAGAAAATTCCATGACTTTTCGAAAACATTCAGTGTTAATTTGTTTTTCCATGACATTTCCAGGCCTGGAAAGTACAATTTCTAAATTCCATGACTTTTCCAAGATTTCCATGACCGTCTGAACCCTGTTAATTGTACCTAATCCCTTACTAAAAAAAATAAATAATTCAGAATCTTTATAAACATTAGCAAAATGTAATAACTTGGTCCACTTTTCAAAGACTCTCCTTTTATGCTGACGTCATGAGATGACTCTTCCAGCACCTTGCCTCAAACCAAGTCCTCATTTTTATTTGTATAGCGCTTTTCACATTCATCATTTTCATACACATCATTTCAAAGCAGCTTTACAGGAAATCATGCAATAAAAAATAAAAAAATAAAAAAAATAAACTGTAATATCTATAAAGTCTTAGAGTGATCATTGTGTAGTTTGATTAAATATGATTGTACATTTTGTATACAAATTAAATAATTAAATAATAATTGTATACCCATTTATTTAGATAATATAGAACCCCTGTGAGCAAGCTGAAGGCAACTGTGGCAAGGAACACAAAACTCCATAAGATGTTGGTTAATGGAGAAAAGTAACCTGGGGAGAAACCAGGCTCACTGTGGGGGCCAGATCCCCTCTAGCTAAACAACATGAATATAATGCCAATATTAGTCATTTGTGTGCAGTGCAAGTTATGGTTTAACATTTTTAAATTAAGTAAGCATTAAGGTCCAGTGTTTTAAAAAAAAAAGAAAATATATTTTATGAACTGTAAGATTAATGACTGATGTCTTTGAAGTCCATCCTGGATTAATTGCAGATGTTCACA
Organism: Myxocyprinus asiaticus; assembly: GCF_019703515.2. Taxonomy (NCBI): domain Eukaryota; kingdom Metazoa; phylum Chordata; class Actinopteri; order Cypriniformes; family Catostomidae; genus Myxocyprinus; species Myxocyprinus asiaticus. The sequence goes on along the minus strand of NC_059347.1, from coordinate 41,086,636 downwards.
TAGATGCATTGTCCTTTGTTAGTTGGCTGATGAAGGCTTTTGTTGGCAATTAAATGATAGTCTATGTATTCCATTTCAAGAGTGTATTCCATCAATAGACAAAGGTGATGCAGGCAGAGATCAATGAGGTGCATCGCAGTTCAACTGTCAGGTCATTTCGGTGAGGTTCGGTGGGGTCCATCCTAAGTCCAAGGTTCAGGCAGTGGCATATGAAGTATCCGATGTCTTACAGTTGGAGTTGGCATCTGTTCATCCTCTGAAGTCAAAAGACTGAAGTGATGTCTGGCTAGCACCGGCTGTAATTTGTCGTCATCACTCAGCGACACGTAGCAGTGGAGTCTGACACCAAGCAGGAACGGAGCTGGATCTGGCCGGCTCTGATAACCTCGGGACATGAATCCAAATAATAAAGGAAAGCAGCCAGTAAGTACCCAACATCGATGAGAACTCCTTCAATACTGTTTAAAAAGCATCCCAGGGTGATACCTCAAGAAGTTGGTTGAGAAAATGTCAAGAGTACAAATTCTAGGCAAAGGGTGACTACTTTGAAGATGCTAAAATATAACACAGTTTTGATTTATTTTGGATTTTGTTTAGTCACAACATAATTCCCATTGTTCCATTTATGTTATTCCATAGTTTTGATGACTTTACTATTATTAAAAAAAATAAAAAAAAACATAATAAAGAATGAGTAAGTGTTTCAAAACTTTTGACCGGTAGTGTATATACTGTAGCAAGGGCAAAAGATGACAGAGATTTTTTATTTATATCTGATGGTGTCACAACAAGCATTATTAGTTCAAAAGACTTATAAATTGATATCCTGTCCTCTGAGTAACACCAAAAACTGTAAATTGTAGCAACACCTTCTCGACCCTTCAGACGAGGTTCATGTTTATAACAATAACCTGGGGGAGTAGATTCATTTAAACATCCGGTTTAAGCCAGGTTTCAGTCAAACAGAGCACATCCAAACTATGATCTGTAATAATTTCATTTACATTAGTGCTTTGGTAGAAAGAGATGTAATGTTTAATAGCCCTACCTTTTATATGATGTTTATCTTCAAATGTTTTTATTTTTTTTTTCAAGCTTGACCTTAATCAAATTTTTTCTAAATTATTTAGGGAGGGGTTTGTGTTTGGTAGTTCGGAGAACAGACACTATATGCATCTGACCTGTGTGACGTCTCAAGGCAACTAGCAGATGTTCGGATTAACCAGTTTGTCTGGTTCCTAATCTGTGCCCAGTTAGTCAAATACTATCACTATTAAGACTATGAGACAAATTACTAGAGAGGAGAGCAGCACCTTCCCTGGAGAGATGGAGTCCATCTCTCTTTAGCAGGTCAGGTCTTCCCCAAAAACTCTTATTGTCTATAAATCCTATGCTATTCTCCGGACACCACTCAGACATCCAGCCATTCAGTGACACTAATCTACTACAAACCTCATCAACACAATGAGCAGGGAGGGGACCAGAGTATATTACAGTGTCTGACATTGTTTTTGCAAGTTCATACACCTCTTTAACATTTTGACATCTTTAGTGATCTCCAACTGGTGAAGCCAGACATCGTTATTGCTGACATGAATAACAATTTTAGAAAATCTATGTTTAGCATTAGCCAGCACTTGCAAATTTGATCTGATGTCAGACGCTCGAGCCCCCGAACAATGGCTGGAGTCTTATTGAAAGTCTATGTTTAGCATTAGCCAGCACTTGTAAATTTGATCTGATGTCAGACACTCGAGCCCCCGAACAGTGGCTGGAGTCTTTATTTCCATGTTCCTTACAATAGAATCACCAATTATTAAGGCTCTTACAAAATGATTCTCAGTGGGTGCATCACTGAGTGGGGAGAATCGATTGGAAACCCTAACAGGAACGGGAGAGTGGTGTCGCTTTGCTGAGTATGCCGCCAAGATATCACCCAAACGCCCTGCTGTGGGAGCTCTACATCCGGAACCAATGTGTGTATGTTGCTCACTGTACTACCCGCATCCGAAACAGTATCTACCGGCTTCTCTTTCTCACTGGCCTCCACTAGCGTTTGGATGCATGTCTCTAACTCATTAATCTTCACCGTCAGCCTGACTTATTCCTTACATTTATCACATGTAAATCCCTTACTGCGGACAGAAGAAGCTATAGTAAACATGTTGCATGCAGTGCAGGAAAAAATAACATGAGCAGATGCCATGACTTACCGCAATTGCTTGTTATGTTGTTATGGTTGTTCTTGAACGGTGAGGTTTTGACATCGATGTGGTTCGATGTGGATCCTGATCAGCAGATGTTTGAGTTTGATGCAATAATCCGTGTAAAATACAGAGGAGAAAACGAATGCACGCAGTCGAGACGTGAGATGTAGAGAAGCGGGGAAAAAAACGAAAAAAACGAGAGAAACAGGTGCGCGCGGTAAAATACACACAGTTGACCTTAAGCAGGCCAGCAAGCTACAAGCAAATACTCGTGCAGCATGCCGGCAGCAACTGGAACAGAAAGTCAGGTGGCAAACCACCTGGCTCCATTTTGGTATGTAATGCCCACTTTTCACAATCCAATCATTTCCTGATGCAGGAGTGTGCCGACAGCACTCCCATCCCTTTGCATACAAGTGTCATGTTAACTTTAAATCATTTGTGTTGGAAAAACCTGTCATGTCTAACTCTAATTGATATTCTAAATATACAGTACGCACAGACAAAGCAGTTTAAAGTACAAATACAAATTAAGACCAAGTTACCATATCGCCTCTGCGACCTGGTGGTCCTGCCTGGCCTGGATCTCCGGATAACCCCTTAAATATAGTACATATTTAACACTATTTAACACGGGTAAGTGATGTTGTGCACTACCATAACACTTCAGTCTGCATCGAAGGTATTCTGTGTGAGATCTGTGTTTACTCACAGGTAGCCCAGGTCTCCCTCTCTCACCCATTGGTCCAGGGAGGCCTATTTCTCTCTATGGAACATAAGAGGTAAACTGGTTTAGTGAGAGGGACCACTTTGCTTAAAGGTGTACTCAGTATTTTTTTGTTTATGTTGAGCTTATGTGGCAGTCGTCTTGGACTTCTACTGACACCTAGTGCCCTGGATGCAGCATCATGCAACAGCAGTAGTTATCCATGCCAGTGATATTACTGGATTCTTCATCTCAAATGAGTGTTTAACATAAAGGTACTATTCATTTCTTAGGGGTACAACCTTTTTTCTTTTATTTTTTTTATTTTTTATTTTTTACTGAGTGCACCTTTAATATTATGTATCTCAGTTAATTCCAAGTTTGAATACTTACAGGCCATCCAGCTGCCAGAAGCTGATAATAAGGTGTTCTCTAAAAAACATGCAAATAAAGACAGCCTTAAGTGACAGTATTTGAATGGCATGTACTGTATAGTGAGTTCATTATATCAACAAGAGAGAAATGCCTGACCAGCATTAATGGGGAAGAAATTTGCTCAGCAGATCCTCAATCTAAGCTCTTGTAACACTTTCTGCCTGCGTGTTTCAATTCATCTCAATAAGAAAACACAAACCAGGGAGTGTTGAGGCAGCTCTCTTGTCCAAATAGAGGTTAAGGACTGAGAGACAGTGTAAGTTGTCTCTGCTGTGTGGGCTGGAAAAGTTGAGGTTTCCAACCCACAAAGAAACACACTCACTGTTGCCCTTTTATTAAAATCACCCAGGCTACCACTGCTTCATACAATATTTGTCTTGGCACACGCTCCATTTGGCACCAGGGCATGGGTTCGACTCACCACTGATCCAATGAAGGTGAGTTTAAGAGGAAGAGGAATCGGACCTCCCCGTACAGTTGCCTTCCGCAAGTCCCAATGAACCAGAGGGGGTGAAAGGGATCTAAACATCTGTCAAAACCTCCTCACAACACTGTAACTTTTATACAGAATGCACCCTGGTTAAACAGCAGAGCATCAGAAGGCTTGCATGTAGCAGTGCTAAGGCTTCAGTTTACAGTAGCTCAATGAAAAATTGCATCTAATTACTTGTGAATGCTCAGAATCTTTTGAGATCCCATTCAACCATGCCCATCTATACAGATTCCACACAAATTATGGAATAATTTAAAAAAAGGGATAAATTATACAAACCAGCCTTAAAATAATCACAGTGCAAATGTAACGGGAGCCAGCTGGTATGTGATAGCTGTGTGGTATGTGTAAACTTCACTCCCCTGGCCTCAAGAGGCTGTAGCCTTTAACCTCCTCCTTAGCGCATCCACATCTCATGCCGGCTGACGCCGGTTCGAATCCCGCTCTGAGCAAGTCAAGCAGAACCGGTTACAGTGGTGCCGTGACCCTGATGGGAGTGAGGTTTAGGGGGGCAAGTGTAATGGGAGCTAGCTGGTACGTGGTAGCTGTGCGGTGTGTGTAAAACTCACTCCCCTGTCCTCAAGAGGCGCACTAGCGACTGACGCTAGAAGCTAAAGCCTTTAGCCTCCTCATTAGCGCGCCCGCCTCCCATGCCGGTTGACGCTGGTTCAAATCTTGCTCGGAGCAGGTCGAGCTGGACCGGTTACACAAAGTCAAGAGGTGACCACAGGAAACCTTACACGTTAAATGTGTAATTTCCTTGCTACTATCATCACCAAATTAAATTGAAAAAATAATGCCAGTTTTTATACACACCTCCTGTCTTCTATTGGGCAAACATACAGAAAGTCCTACCCTAAACTCTCCCCATTCGATGAGCCAATGTTGCTATCGGGCTGGACAGTTTTGATAGCACTATACAGCCACAGCGTTTACACTTTAAAGGGAAACAATATACAGATGTATAGTTGTCTCTGCATATTAAGAAATTATTTTAAAATTGCACACTTCATCTTTAAATTCAGTAATGACTTCAAGAAGTTTCCATTGCACACCGAGGACAGTGCGACAGCATAATCTTAAATCCTAAAATCTTTAAATTCATTATTTTAACATGCCTTCATGTAGTAAAGATTGATTTTGAAATATGGCTAAAGTTTCATGCCAAAAACAGAGAAAAAACATGAGACATTATGACTTAATTTTCCTAAAATTGTAGCCAAAACATACATTACACCACACAAAATCTGATCTTTCATACTGAAGCACTTAGATGACTGTCACAATTAACTTTTAATGCCAAAGAATTCACACTGTAATTTTTAAATATAAACAATCTAATTTAGTCAAATTTAACCATCACAAGTGAAGGTATTTCAAATGGTGAAACCTAAAACCAGCAGCACAGAAAAGATGAACACAGCACTATTTGCAACGACTGTGCAATACGTCCAATTTTTGCGAGAGCACTAATTCTAAGTGCAATTTTTGTGCCAGCGCAAAATGCAAGTGGGCGAGAGTGTTTGCGCTATCTGTGGGTGTATTTTATGTTAATGAAGTGCAGCAAAGTGCAATTTGTTATTTTCCTGAGAAATAGGTAATTGTGCAAAGATGTTACGAGAAGTATTTCTTATCTCAGCGCAAAGTCTTAAATCAGTTCCTGCATTTGCAGTCTGGATATTCTACCAGCAGGTGGTAATAAAGTCCATGTCCAAAATCGGAAAATATAGTGCTTATGGACTGGCCCCATTCACTTCCACTGTTTTCAGTTCCACTTATATTTATGCATTTGGCAGACGCTTTTATCCAAAGCGACTTACAGCACAGTACACTTATTACAGGGACAATCCCCCTGGAGCAAACTGAAGTTAAGTGCCTTGCTCAAAGACACAATGGTGGGAGCTGTGGTACCGGCAACCTTCTGCTTACCAGTTCAGTGCTTTAGCTCACTATGCCACCACCACTCACCAGATAGTGGAACACCAAATGTCCCTCACAATCACAGTTGTAGCCGTTTTTTGAAACAAAAACTTATGAGATTTGTGTTAAACTATCTAGACGTCATGTTTAAAAAAATAAATAAAAAATTAGAATTATGATGTTTAGACTATTTTTACAATTGTATTTATGATCTAATTTATATTGCCATTTTTCCACCTGTTGTCTTAGAGTGATTTTTAAGTCACTGCTAAACAGACCAGCGGAAGTTGGAGAGGGTAAAATGTTTGGATTAAAATATGATTTTTTTGAACATTTCATTATTTTGATTATATTTGAGTTTCTTTTAAAGTGTAATTTGAATTTAGAAATATTTTTGGATTCTTTTTTTTTTTTCATTAATTTAAAGAATTTAATTCTTAAAGCAAAATCGACAGGTAGAAGTAAAGTGTGCACAAAAATCCAAAACCATGATTTGTGTGTCAGTAGATCAAAATTATTAATAATACTTAGATTCTCTGTAATTTAATGGAGCCAAGATCCAAGTCCTGACAATTACCACATTTCCCATGCGTATAAAAGGTGTGTGTCACTGTCATAGAAATATACCTGACATTCAAAAAGAACACAGTTAATGCACAAAAGAACTTAAGTCCCAATTTCTATTGTTGTAATTCATTGCATATAGTCCATTTACACTACCAACTTCTAATGAATGTGCTGTCTTTGTTTATATCGCTGATGCTTGACAGGGAATGGACAACATAACAGAAAGCTGGCGGTTCAATAATCAGAGAACCACCAAATTAAATTGCATTTGGCCCAGCCCATTAGAGCTTTGTATGCGCAATTTCACCAAACCAAGTTGCGCTTAGTCTTAGTGCACTCTTGTACGAAAATACCAAAACTTCATAGCCATGCCCACTGCACGTATGTCGTATCGCATAGCACTGCGCTTAGTGCTCTTATAAAAATAAAAAATAAACTTAGCTTGGAACATGTTTCAAGTTATTGTGATGACCTACACCAGTGGTTACTCTGCATGGTGTAAGTTCACATGTGTGAACTTGAGGGGAACTTCATATATCCTCTTAAAATGACTTTGAGATCAGTTGGTGTAAAATGTAAAATGGCTAAGAAAAGTGTCCAAATACTTTTTTAGGCCACTGTAAATCCCCCCTCTTTTAGAAAGAGACTCCCTCACCTACCACCCATTGATCTACACACATGACTTGTCTCTGGAGGACTAAACTCATCCATCACGGCAGAGGATTCTGCCAAATGATGACAAAAAATGAATGGACATGCTCCTCAATTAATCATTAAATAATGCCATGTGGCTGCTGCACAATCACAAGCTGATATTCACAATTGTTTTGAATTATGAGAATCTACAGAGAGGTCAGACCTGTGGTCTTAGAATTACACTTAAATATATGCTCAGAAATAGAGACTCACAAATAGAGAGAACACAGGGTCTGGCAGGGACACAGACATGACTGCAGTATGTCATCCTACAGCTTGCTAAGACAGGGTGGTGGCTCTTTGCACAGTGTACATCTGTAGTATATTGATTTCTTTTCTGATTCAAAAATGGGTGGCAGTTCTCTTACGTTTTTGGGCAGCAGGGATATTACATTGATAAATGCAAATAATAAAACCGGTGACACTTTACAATAAGGTTTCATTTACTAATATTAATTAATTAATTTTGTATCATGAACTAACAATGAATGAACACTATATTTATACAGCATTTATTAATCTTGGTTAATGTTAGTTTACAAAAAAATCAAGCGTAGCGTCAGTTTAGGCAGGTCATGTTAGTCAGCTTGCAATCAGCTGATCATGATGTTCATCGATACAATTCAGACTCCAATCAAAGCAGACCTTTATATGTCCTATCTTCATTCATTCTCTCAGCTGCCTTTCCATTGCATGTATACAAGCTGCACTTAACACCCTCCTCCACCCCCAGCTCCACATCTCGTATGACAGCTTTGCTATTTTAGTTTTCTCTAAATCTGTGTTGTTGTTCAGTGCTCTCAGACCATAATCGGTTGCCAGTTTGGAATTCCTATTTTCAATGTGTAATGCAGCTTTTTCTTGATTTACCAACTGTTATACAGTATTTAAAGTTCTATTAAATGCTGATTTATACTTCTGCGTCAAACCTAGGACCTAGCCTACATCGTAGCCTGACATGCACCTCTTCAAAAACGTAACTGTGTGTCACGTCAACGCAGACCACAACAGCTGTAATTAGTCCACTTCAACCAGAGACCGCCTCCTAGGATGATAAAAAGGATATCTGAGGTTGCGTAGCATTTTATCCGAATTTATTTTAATATCTATGCATCATATCACATTGTATTTGGACCATTAAAGCAATTGTCTTAATCGGGAGCATCTGCTGTTTTTTTAATTCTGTTTGTGTTTCATGAAGTTACAAGAGAAATGTGACATCGGTTTACAGCTTATAAACTCTAAAAGCTTTTTTCTCCAGGCCTTTACTTGATTTTAATTTGATATGTGTGTGAAATATTATGTTTGGTATTCTGCTCGTGAACTTTTCGATCAGCACAATGATTTATGTATTAGCCTATTATTTATGTGTCTCAACAACAAGCAAACAGTAATTTCCTCATTTATTTTCTGCCTGCAGTGCAGGCAACATTTATAATAAATAATATTTCGCTAGCTACATTTCAACATATTCACATACATTTAACTCGTTTTTGATGCTACAATAATTTAATAAATACTTTTGAATCCAGAAATTAAATTGTTTGCACTACTTTTGTTTATTTATGCATATATAGGTATAAACATATAGTTAGCATTTTGGCTGTGTACTCACAGAACGACGCAGACACACCAATGCAGAACTATGAATGCAAACCTACGCCGTAGGTTCGATGCAGAAGTATAAATCGGCCTTAAGTGTCAATTTTTTTTATTTTATCCACTTTTTCTCCCCAAGTTGGAATGCCGAATTCCCAGTGCGCTCTAAGTCCTCGTGATAGTGACTCACCTCAATCCGGGTGGTCGAGGACGAATCTCAGTTGCCTCTGCGTCTGAGACGTCCATCCGCGCATCTTATCACATGGCTTGTTGAGCGCATTCCCGTGGAGACATAGCGTGTGTGGAGGCTTCACGCTGTTCTCCGCGGCATCCACGCACAACTCACCACACGCCCCACCACGAACCACATTATAGTGACCACGAGGAGGTTACCCCATGTGACTCTACCCTCCCTAGTAACTGGGCCAATTTGGTTGCTTGGGAGACCTAGCTGGAGTTACTCAGCACTTAAGTGTCCATTTATCTATTATGCAAATTAACAATTGAAATACAAATGTTCATTGTTAGATCATATTGCATTAACTAATGTTAACATATACAACTTTTAATTTTAAAAATGTATTAGTATATGCTGAAATTAACATTAACCAAGATTAATAGATGCTGTAAAAGTAATGTTCATTGTTCATGTTAACAAATAAAACTATTATAAACAAATGGAATCTTATTGTAAAGTGTTACCTAAGCCATATAATCACGCATTAGTATACTGTATGTCATGTTAATAATTTTCATAGGTCATCATAGTTATATTAATACATATCAGTGTTTGATTTGCAAGGACATTTTTGTTTACTTTGGTCTGAGAAACAAGTTTGGTACTGTGTTTGGCCACCACTTAATGTCCAATGTGAAATCTGGGTCCAGAAGCAAAACTAGATAAAAAAACAATCCTAAATAGGACAATTCTCCAGAATACGGTGTGTGATGGCCTACCCTGAATGCAGTCCAGTCCTCCTCTGTATTCCTCCAAAGGTAAAGTGTAGGGAGTCCGGGTGGGCCTGGTGATCCTGTCATGCCTCTGGGCCCATCTGCTCCTCTGACTCCTGGAGAACCCTGTTTAGACATACAAATCACAGTGAATGACTTCATCTCTACAAAACAAGCTCATATTGCCTGAACACTGCATTGGAATGCTGTATAGCAGGTTGATAATATACAATTGTTGAATTCAAAGAATTAGAAAGACAAGTGTTTTACCTCACCTTATCACCTTTGTATCCAATATAGCCCATTTTACCTGCACACCCCTGTGTAAACAACAACAGCAAGATCAATCATTGAGAAACACTGGCAAAATCTTAAACTGAATGTCCCATGTCTGAAGTTAAGGGAACTTTATGTGAATTTCTAATTTAACAGGGTTCAAATTATTTCACTAATGTGTGAAGAGGTTACTGTAATCTGATGAGGTAATTTCACTGATCTAACAACCATCAGAGCCATTTTTATGGAAGACTGGTTTCCATCAAACACATGCATGGAAATCAAGCCACAGTAAAAGTAAAAGACTTTGTAGATCCATGAAACTCATGAACAAATGAATACTCATAGGTCTGTGCTTTTCAAATCTTATGTACATTATGTAATGTGACTTCAATTGGTAGAGTGCTGCCAAACCAAACTGTATGCAAATTGCACATTTAAAATTTAATGTTAAATAGAGTATAGTATTGAAAGGCTGCCATTCAGAAAATGACAGATGTAGTAATGAATGGTTATGTTACTAGATCTGTTTTTACCAAAACATTATCAAAGGAGTGTTACTCAAATCTTTTTTCAAAGAGAGAAAGATTATACAACATTTAGGTTTTGGCAGTGATGTATTCCAAAAAATGACTGAAATAGATTTTGATATGTATACGATCAAGAATAGGCTAAGAAACATGCAAAGAGGTTTTCAGGATTTGAGATCATAATTGGCAAGTTCCCAGTTCTAACAACAAACAACTTAAAAGTGAGCAAAGTGTTCGGTTACAACAGATGCACAGGAAAAAAAAAAAAAAATCACAAGTTACTTTAAATCTACAAAAATATTAAATATTTGTCATACACACCAACCTCTTGAAAAACTGAATTGCCACTTGTAGGCTGCTGTCATTTTACTTCTAAGACAGCTAATCAGGGAAATATTTTTCACGTTTCTAACTCTGGAACATCACTTACTGCCCTCTTGCAAAAATATCAATGGCGAGAGGTCTTACGGATTTAATTTCTTATTTGCCACATGCTAAATGCAGAAAATACATATTTACATCTATTAATTTGGTTGCTGCTTCAAGCTTGGAAGAGGTGTTAGTGAGGCCAGCAGGGGGTGCTCACCCTGCAGTCTGTGTGAGTCATAATGCTTCGGAACAGTGACAGGGACACTGTACTTTAAAAAGGCAACATCTTTCGGATGAGGCGTTAAACCAAAGTCCTGACTCTCTGTGGTCATTAAAAATCCCAGGGCACTTCTCGTTAAGAGTAGGGGTGTAACCCCGGAGTGCTGGCCAAATTCCCCCCACTGGCCCTTATCAGTCATGGTCACCTAATAATCCCCATCCATTAATTGGCTGTATGTCTCTACTCTCTCCTCTCCATCAATAGTTGGTGTGTGGTGAGCATACTGGTGGATGCTGCACACTGGTGGTGGTTGAAGAGTGTCCCCATGTTCACTATGTAAAGCGCTTTGAGTGTAGTATCAGAAAAGCACTATATAAAATGTAACATTCATTCATTCAATCCAAAGCAACTTAAAGTAGTGTATTAACAGTTCACATTTTATAAGTATGTGTATTCTCTGAGAATCAAACCCCTGACATGGTCAATTGTTGAGCTACAGGAAAATAAACAAATGATTTAAACTTTATCAGATGCTCTGAGAACCCTTGCTTAGCCTTATTTCATCACCAATGAGCCTGTTTACAGTCTTACATGAGATCTGAAATAATCACATTATTCTCTGCTTTTGACGTCAAACCATGAAGAGGCAGTCGCACAAAACATCCGAACATTGGATAAGCTGGTAAAAACGGCGGTTAAGGTGTTTCCATGCATGCTATGTGAAATCTGGGTAATGGGCAAAAATCTACCCATGTCAGTCAGTTTATTCTTATGCCGTTTATGACCTTTCACCCATTAAGGAATGCGTTTACATGACCACATATATTGTCGACTTATTAAGCAAAATCGGTGTAAGAATGTGCATGTAAAAATGCTCATTTTCGTTGTGGTAACTCACTCTTTTCCCTGGAGGTCCAAAAGGCCCTGGGTGTCCAGCAAGAAGGCTGTATCTCCTTCCATCCAAGCCTACTACAACATCACCATGTTTAGGTGCAACTCTTGCCGTGCTTGAGAGACTGTTATCAGTTTGACCAATGCCAGCTGGTGTTCCATGGCCTCTTTGGGAGAGGTCATCAACCAAAGCCTGTTGGGATACTTTACTGGAGGTCCCAGAAGTAAGTAAATAACCTTCTTCAGTCAGCTGGTTTAACTCATGTTCTGAATGAACTGTAGATCTGACCAGATTCTTTTGACTGCCTGACCGCTTCACATTCAACATAGAATCCAAATCAGTGATGTCCTCAGAGGACTTCAAAGGAATCAACTCCAAAAGGTCTTCACCCAAATCTGCTTTCAGTTTTTGAGAGCTGAGGTTCTCCTCTGAGGATTTGAAAGAGGTGGACTGGATCTTTTTGTCACTGGTGTCCTTATACCTGCTATGTGTTCTAATAAGCGGAGATGTGAGAAGGTCAGACTCTTCCACCACTACAAAGCCATGAACTGAATGCTTTGAAGTTCTGTAAGGATAAGATTCCCCACGGAGATCTTCATTCTGAGAGGAGACACTGGAGTTCTGGAAAATAATTAAACAATATAAGAGATTGTGAGCAACTATTTGCATAGCATACAAAATACAATAACATAATATACCAATATTCTGCAACCCGTTTTTAGATCAGGATGAGAAATAAAGAAACAACAAGTGCTAGATGGACACCATAAGGGGTCTCATAAAACCCCAAAAGGGTTGACAAATGCAGTTTTTTTTGTCCAGTGATGATGTATTTCCTATTGAAACAGGAAATTTGGTCGGACATATGGATTGGCTAGTCCCCCGTTTTTTTATAGCCAATAGGATTCAGTTATGTCACAGCCATGAACCATGGTTTGCTACTTGCTTGTTCGTTGGGTTGCAGATGGTATTAGAGGGAGGGACATTCATTGTCATTCTAGAGAGCATTTGATTGGACAAAAAACTATGAAACGCAGGATAGGTGATCGATATTTTTAGTCCATTGTCCCGGAAGAGAAAGGCTGAATTTAAAATGTCTGTAACTGCTAAAAGTTAATTAATTAAAGTTGTCCTTTTTTCAACTTTTAAGAGGACACTAGCACGTAGATGGCCTCAAAGCCTATAGATATGGACTAAAAGCCACAAAACTCTAATTTTGATTTCTTGGAATCACTTTAAGTAAACATTAAACCAAGCGAAAAGATTATAATTGAGGACAGGGCCAATGGCCTACATGTGATTCTGAGCTGTGAGACCTAGGGGCTCCATCCCACTGTCCTCCTCTTTTACTGTAACAATAAGCCACAGAGAAAGAGCAGTCAGGCACTTAACACTGTGAGGCGTCTGCCTCAGATGAGAAGGACACCTGATCCTCTCAAGGGTGACACAGCTCCCAGAATAATTGTTTTACCCTCCTCAGTGCTACGGGTTACATCTTTGGCTGGAACTGTACCGACCACTGGAACAACTTCTGTGAGAGACGCTGGAGCAGCACCAGAGACTCCAAGAAACAATTACACTTTGTAGACTAAATGAGCCAGTGGTTTGTTTGAAAGGAAGTGAGTTACTAATATAGATGCTCCACAAAGTAACAACTTTTAATTCATGTTAAAAGTTTAAATTAGGGCTGTCACTTTAACACATTTAGTACAGTTATTATGAATATATATATAGCCTATATTTCACATTTCCCTACCATTGGAGCAATTCAAGTTCTAACTACCACCTAAATGCATCTGCTATTACAGGCAACACGCCTCACCAAAGGATGCATGACAGGATGCATGTTTTGAGTTAAAAACCAAAAAAAAACCAAAAAAAACAAAAAACAGCTAGACAGAGTGCAACAGAACGCAGACGTCTTGAGACATGTTTTTTTAAGCTTTTAACTTGCGGCAACTTAAAAAACATGGCTCTCATTGCGTGAGACGCTACAAAACAGTGAGAAGCAACAGCCGAAGACATGGTTTGATGCTACACGTTACACCAACAATTCAAACAGCACAGATGGAATGCAAGAAAGTGTCCAATATAAACGGTCCCTGTATCTACGTCAGACTGACTGACAAAGTCGACTGTAAAATTGACTGTAGGCCGGTAAAAGGCACTTTTAAAAAAAAATATCATCCTCCACAATTATAATAGTATCTTTGAATTATCTTCATTTGGGGTCTTTTCTTCACCAATATACATTGATATATGCAATTTGATTTTGACATAGCCCTTGTTAAACTGACTGTTTCTACAATAAAAACACCAAATATTCTGCATGGCTAAAGATCTAAACTTGGGAGACTGAGACACCAGTATGAAGATGACACATGGACTAGCTCAGTCTGGAGGTATTCAGAGATATAAACAAACATTTCAGAGAGACTGGAAAATGATAAAACACAGTGTCATAGCTTGGAGCTTGAGGCCCTGGGCAGGATATTATCAGTGATCAACATGGCTGAATAATGAGAAGAGGCATCATAAATCATAGTTAAGACATGTATGAGGGAGATTCTTGCAGGTTAATTGTTGAGGGATCCAGCTGGGTAAATCTGACACTCCATTAAGAAAATCACCAGGAACATTTTTGTGGACCATAGAGAGAATGGATCACAATCAGTGACATCAGAGAGGAAAACAGGGTGCAGTTCTTAAAGAAGAAAACACTTTACATGATACAGATCTTTTGGCTACTATACAAATGATCTCAGCACCTCAAGCCAATCAGATTAACTGGACCAAAACAATAAACATCCACTTAACATATTTTTTTTATTGCTGTCTTATGATCTCCTTAACCTCCATTCAACCTGCAGTTTCCAACCCATTGACCCTCTTAGTTCACCCCAGTTTCAGCAGCTAAACATACACAAGTGTTCATGGGAAGGTGTCCATTGTTGATTTATGTAACGGGACCAAGAGATGCAAGCAGAGATCCGAGCTTTATCTTTATGAAAACAAAACTCAAACAGCACAAACCAATCCACTGACATGTGTAATCTGTTTACACTTGTTTTTTCTATTTTAATAATAAAAAATGCAAGGCATTACTAATACTCCAACAAATAATGATTTAATATTCAAAATATTTCCCTGTATGTTAGATTAAATTAAAATGAGATAAGAAAATTATTTATTAATCCCCACAGGATAATTTCTTTGCTACTGTAGCAACACTTATAAAGTGCAGGTGTTATGAACACAAAAACAATTCAGCATAGTCACACAAAACTCTGACAATAAAATATACTATACTACGACCAGATGCAATATACCACTGAGTTATCATACTGACCTGAAATCTGGCCATCTAAAAAAGCAATGAATTTGAGCCAAATTTATTTTCTGAAAATGTCTAAAACTCAAAAATCTTTGCACTTAAAGACATGCATTCCCTACCATGGCTTTCCTTTTGCCCTCCACATATAATCCTAGCAGAAGCAGCTCTAGTGCAAGGTAACATCCCATACAAGTGAAGTACACCATGATTGCTGGCGATACACACTGCCCAACTGCCCCAGTATTCTTGCTAAAGTTTCAAGACAGTGCAAGCTCTCTCCAATGCCCTCCCAGAGACAGAACCACCCAGAGAGGAGCTGTGCCCACGCGTCACACACCACAGCCAACTTCAGTAAGCCTTCAGGCTTAAATCCATTCAGATGAACAGCACCATACAAAAGTGCAATAGCCACTTATAGTCCTCTGTTACGCTTGTCTGTGGTTTATTGGGCAGTTTGAGGGTGATATAAAAGACTGTCTAATGAAGCATTGTGTAGACAGAGGATATATGCAATTAGTAGTATCTTTTCCTGAAATGTAAAAAAAGGAATACAAAGGAGGGCTTTCATGGTGGCAGTTTATTCAAAAGCTGTTGGACTTAAATGGTAAAGTGTGTAATTTTGGTTACACAAGCATCTGCCATTGGTTTCTCAAACAGATAGTCTGGCCTCAAACTCATGCCACTGGTTGAGCCAGTGTTGCTGGCTGTGCCGGGTTGCTCAAAACAGAGCAATGTTTTGAAAGCACCGCAGAGTCAGTGTTTATATTTTTCAGGGGAATCAACCCTCAAATGGCTTACTTGTAGTCTCTGCACATTAAGCTGAGATAGGAGAAAGTATTTTAACCAGAAACTAAAAAATAAAATGTTTTAATTTCGGTTCGTTCTGAGCAGAAATGTTATTTTTTGGTACTGGCGTTCCAGTTCCGGTGATCCGCGGCATCCTTTCCAATTGGTAACAGTTTAGAACAAAATTAAAAAACGGTTAATAATGTTCTTTTCTCCAAAACGACAATACTCTGGAATGTTGGGTGAAACACCAGTTACAGTGTTTCCAGATCTCTCAAGAATAAAAGGGACCTGGTCTGGAGGTCTTTTTTTTTTCAGTGTGAGGGAATTATCAGCATAGAAATCATAAAAAGCAAAGTATACTGTAGCCTATATAAAATAGCATCTTTTCAATAAATGCATTCTTAATATTAAATATATCCCCACAAATAATATTTCAAAAATAAATCTGGAAATCTAAAATAGCCACAATCTCACTCTCCTGCATGCATGCGCACACGGTTTGGGCATGTTTTTGGACTAAACATCATCTTATGCATGCAGAATCATTTTATATTAAACATTTAATTATTACTTAATGATCTAATTATTTTATTTTAATTATTTGTTTTAATTACAGATCTGCTTCTTGGTCGAACCAGGCAGCATTAAATCTGCATGAATGCATCATATCTAACAATAATTCAGTGAAGACTTGGAAACAACTGAGAAATTAACTTTTTGCCTCAATATCTTTATTTGTATCTGGATTAACTGTGCACGTATACATGGTAATTATTTATAGTCATATAAAAGGGCTTAAAAGGACTAAAAGGAGCATCTCACAGAAGACTGAATCCACAACATGCATTAAAGCACAGAAATGTGTGATGTAGCAGTTTCCTTCAGAATCAAAGCACTGTTGTGCTTATGTTCCACAACAAAAAAAGAGAAGCCTCATTTTT
Organism: Myxocyprinus asiaticus; assembly: GCF_019703515.2. Lineage (NCBI taxonomy): Eukaryota > Metazoa > Chordata > Actinopteri > Cypriniformes > Catostomidae > Myxocyprinus > Myxocyprinus asiaticus. Next base: position 41,069,711 of record NC_059347.1, on the reverse strand, counting down.
TTGGGCAACAGGAAGTGGTGTAATTCTGAAAAATAGTTAATTCTGATAAACCATTTAGACTTTGGTTTCATGGAAAACATTATTGGAATGAAATGAGCTGGTTATTAAGCGGTTAACAACATTTAAAAATCAAGTTTTCACCCCGGAAATATTGAAAAGGACTTTGTTCCCATTTTCTGGAACATTCTGCAAAACATTTTGTTCATTTATGGTTTTTGTTTTCATTACTTGGAATGTTTACAGTCCCCTGATTTTAACATTGAAAAATATGACACACTTCACCTATAAGTCTTAAAGGACCATTGTCAGATATTTTATTCACCGATGAGGCATGTCAGTATTTACTTGAGTTTCCTTGAAGCTCTCTGGGATATGAGAGGGACAAAGAAGATTTAGGCTTGGAAACTTTAATAAAATCAGATTAAATCCATATTAAAACCAAATTAGAGGCTATGTTAGATTTAACATAAACACCGGGGATTTCTCCATCACTGCCGAACCGTGACGAGTAATAGAAGACACATTCAGACAACTAAACCCTGTTAACTGACACAAAGAGGCCACAAAGAAGAAAGATTTATGAAAGCACTGGTGAACCATCAATTAGAAATGACAATTTGTTCCAGAAATAAACTTGATGAGGTTAGGGTGGATTCAAAGCAAATTTTTTAAACAGACCTCCAGCACTCACAATCAAAGCAGTGGAATGGTGAACGACCACAAGGTCATTAAAACAGCGAGGATTAGTGGTGATGGTTGTCATGGTAACAGAGGTAACTCAGGGACATTAATCACAAATGAAGACTCTGTTCCATGACTTTCCTGTCTCTGAGGTCTGCACAATTTTCACTGCCAGTGGGAGTTGGAATCCACAAATCCCCATAGCCTAATTAATCAAATAGCTAAGACCACAAGGAATGATGAGAGATATTCTTTTCATCTTATAGATTCAATGGGACATGCATACTGAACATAGAGTGGCCCTTACAAAGTTTGACATTTAAGCCACATTTAAAAATGCATTCATGTTTTTGCAATAGACAACATATCAAACCAAGTGGCATATATTTAAAAGAACACTAGCAAAAGCACTTTCTTCAGTAAAAACATTTAACTAAAAGATGTTTCTTAGGTTTTTCTTTTTCTTCAATGAAATAAATACATTTGTAAGTGTGGCTTAAATGTCAAAAAGTGTCCAAATATGACGAGGAGCCACTGTCTTTGAGAGTTTTATTAAAATGATAATATACCAGATTGAATATTGAAAATGTATATCTACTTTATAATGTCTGATTTGGTTTAGCTTCAAAAGTGTGTCACAAATTACAGCACAGAATCATGACTATATGTCTAACTTTGTGAGGCCAGAATAAATAGATGATATAGACAAACATTGCCAAGAACATTTCCATGCTGTGCTCTGATATGGACATATGCAGAGAAGAACTCTCACAGTTCCTCTGCCCCATCTATAATTACTGAACAGAATTATCAAAAGTTAAAAAACTTATCTTTGTTTGTTAAAATATCAGAAATAATGCAGTATGTTACCTGGCATTTGGGGGTACTGTCATTTGTGGCAATATTGGACACATGACAAATTGTTTAGCAGAAAACAGGGAACATGATCTAAAATCAACCTCCATTACACCTCAAATGAAACCACATCCAGATGTGGGGTCGTGCTTTTCTGCATCTCTGATAGATGGGATGATATTGGAAATGTACACTGTAAAATGTCACCACATAGAGGGAAGATGCCTAACACAGATTTGCCTTGACTTGAACACAATGATCTTTGACTTCAAGATGATAACCACTAAATAATTCAACCATTATATGTGTCATGTGTGTGTGATAATATAACTGTGATTCTCCTGTTGTAAGAAGGGCTACATTCACAATGCAATTGAAACTATAATGGGCCAAATAAACTTGTCAACAACTGGGAGATTTTGTTTGTTCACAAATGTTTGGAGATTTGTAATGTATGTAATCATTGATGATCATTTCATTAAGTTTTGTGACATCAGCCATGATCTAAAAGCAGACAAATGGACAGAAATAATAAAATCATCATGTACAGTATGTTTCAGATCATATTAATTATGGACATTTTCAAGGATTAAGTGCAAATTATGTCAGCATGAAGAGTATGTTAGATTAGCAATTACCATCTAATCTAATGAGCAAGTAACAGATTTAATATTTCTCTTCCAGTGCCATTGATTCTATTCAAATTTATGCAATTTCCACTGATCAAACATCATCATTGTGGTTCCATAAAATGCCCAAATATGCTGAGGATTACAGATTAATCAATACAACAAAAACACTCCAGACCACTACTTTAAATCTCATTTTAACACACACACACACACATACACTGCACACACAACATATACTGTATATTACAAATTATTACACAGAGTCCACGGTAGCTGTAATAAACAACATGAGCTCTCCTCATACATGCATAATTGTGAAATAACATGTTAAAGGAACATCCTACAAGACTCAACCCTTAAAACCCTGAAACCCTTCAAGATAATCTTGAGGACAGTTAGTAACAGTATGGAGGACAATTCCCTTCAAAATGTACTCTTCTCCAGAGAGGGATCTTCTCTAAATAGTTATGGACTCAATACTTTTTGTACATATTGTCCAGGATGTAAAGGTGTCTAGCAAGATGCGAACATAAATGCAAGCTTCTTTGACAGTCAAATCATCAAACAAAACGTCCTGCAGTGCACATAACTCACTGAAAATGTACAGCAATGAAGGTGCCTAATGACTTTCCAGGTGATTTGCAACTTTGGAGCTGTTCCTAGTGTCTACCTACATAATGAGCTCTCGGGTCACCCCATCTTACTCTCCCAGATGGGATATTTACCCTAGCTTTTACAGCCCTATGCTGAATTGAGACAGTTCCCATGAAGGCAATTAATCATGGCACTCTCCATGCAGGAAAATACAGCAACAGCTTTATGAGGACAAATTCCCCATTTATTCAGTTTCCTGACCTCCAAAGTCATCTATCTCTCTTCTCCAGCTGAGCTTCATTCTCCCCACATTGTGCACAGGCTTCATCCATTCATATCTGCCTAATTACTCACCATTTGAGTGGCTGTTTATTCGAGGTAATGTGCTATAATTCACACACAGATTGCTGGTAAACTGACTTGTCAAGGTCTGTAATTAACATTGGGATGTTTCTCATTGTCTTTCACTTACCAAACCATGTGTTTCTCTGAGTTCAGGCCTGAGTTCTGGAACCGACTCTACTTCGACAGTCTCGTCTGTGAATGTGGAGGGCTTGGACGGGGTGGTTCTGTTCGTTAAGCCAGATGAGGACAACAAGGGCCTCTGTGGGGGGAATAAAGGAAAACAGGATGTTTCGCTTTAAACCACATTACTTTTAGTAGACAAGAACATTCTGTTAGATATTTTACTATTTGAAAACATTAGATGTATGACTGCATTTAAATTACTTCAAGTCCTCAACTCAACTTCAGAGCTATTTTTCCATCCTATGCTGTTTTAACACTAAAGCAGCATATATATACCATAAAAAGGTACATTTACACAGACTGTTTAATTCTGCACAGAGGCAGTATGTATGCATTTACTCAAGAATAACAGTTGCAGTATTAGTATTCAAAAATCCATGTTTTAAATGTGAAATTTTGAATATAGAAATATGAAATGAATGAAAAAATGAAATGTTAAGAAAATGAACATTGTAAAACAAAAATGCAATTATAAATGATTTGAAAAATGTATTATAAATTATACATTCTAAAATATATAAGTCATGACAATGACAAATTTAAAACTGTGTAGTGCATTTGTTTTACACAGAACCAAAGCAGCATTAGATTAGACTCTGATCCTACAAGTTGAGGTGGGTCAGAACTGGAATATCAGCTGTGAAGAAATTTTGAAGACCAGCCTTTAGATGTTTTACAACTACATACTTTTTTAGGTTCACACATATGCTGATGGAGAGAACAGTGATCCTTGGCAGCATTTGCATCTCCCATTATGAAGGTCATCTGTCTCAATTCTCCCTGTGAAGAAGAACAGAGATGCCAGAGGCAAACTTGAGCTATCACAACATCCACATAATAATCCGTTGGCTTTAACAAGTTTCTCACTCAAATGTTCACTAGCATGCCTCATTTATTTAGGATGAATATTGAACTTGACACCACAGCGGCTTTCCAATGCCAATGTAAAACCTCACTGTAGGTATTTAGACAAGGGCTGGGAATCTAGATTGCCTCATAAACTGGCCTGCTGTTTGACCATTCATCTTTAAGTTTCAAATAATGGCTCTGAAAGCTGAGAACCAAAGTGGTGTGCCAGCCAGACATGTTTTCCATGATGCAATGCAACAATAACCAGACTCTAGTTTCATTAATAAACATTCTTGTATATAACTGCGTTGTACAAAGACATTTTCAAAGTCTTTAATCTTTGTGAGCACATTGAGATTGATGACATTAGGAAAGGCTTGATGGATTCTTGGTACCTACAACTGGTGTAAGTTCTTCATCTGTTACAATTAATTATTTGCTACTGTAAGCACGGATAACATTAACAACAAACTATATGATATACACTATCATATGTTCTCATGATCTTAAAAACCTTTTTATCTGAAGGCTAATGCTTAATTGTTTGAAATTAGTGTTGCAGACAAACCTACATCTGTGCCTGTGTATGAATTCCTTTACAAAATTATTATTATTTTTATTTTTTTGGTGATTTTGACCAGATAGTGAAGGTAAAGCAGTCAACAAGTGCCCAGCATAAACTATTTAACTTCTTAGCACTACATAACCCCCAAACTGCTATTTGTGCTACAGTAACTCATAGTTTTGATGACTTCATTGTTACAGTTTTCCACCAATTAACATAATAGTAAAGAATGAGTAGGTCAAACTTTCAAGTGGTAATATACAGTATACCTATTGATACACTTATGACAAAAGTGACCATAAGTGAAGCCTTTAAAAGTCCATATTCTGAGCCCCCTTCCCAGTTATATTTACCCATCTCCCTTATTTCCACACCCTTCTGGCATATTGCATGATGATTATGTTCATATAACATGTGATATAACTTTTTGTGATGTTAATAAATACCTCAAAAGGTGTCTCAAACCCTTCCAGGATGCCACCAACTATCAGCAAGCCATCTGTAGTGATGCCCATGTAAGGGTACATCCAGCTCACTTTCTCCACCAGCACACAGTCCACATATACAGCCAGCCATTCAAATGAAACTCCCACTGAGATCCAGTGCCACAGAGAGTCAGACAGTCCTGACACTGAAAACCTGAAGCCAAAGAAAAAGAACTGATGTTTAAAAGACTGCTGACAACAAGTCATAGTAACATAATAACATTGCTATTTTATTTTTGGTCAGGCTCAGTGCTTAGGTGTTTTGAGCTATGCACTAAATGAGACATAGTGCATTAAGGTGTTTATACTCATAGTCCCGCTGCTGTGTGGTGATGAAAGTGATGCTGTCTGGGCCTACACGGATCTGGAGTAAAATATCATTATAGAAGTTCAGCAGAGTCAACACACTTCTGTCCACTTCCTGAGAGCTCCGCAGCTGAATTAGCACACTGAATTCATCTGCAAAGCTGTAAACACACACACACACACACACACACACACACACATTAAATATCAAGACTAAAAATAATTAATTATAACTTAAGAAAACAAAAACACAGATTAGATTTAAATTGGCTATAACCCAGGGATTATAAAGATGAATACATAATATCACTATTGTGCCCTTGAGGAACACACTTAACCTCCCTAGCTAATCCACAGGGACAGTTCCTGTAACCTACCTGGTGTTGTTCTATGGCTAAATAGCATAAAAGTTGTATTACATTTCACCAGCCCCGATGAGAGTCTCATGCATGCGATGTACCTCATATTTTAATTTAGTTCTTCAAACAGCTTGTTTCTTGTGTTAATTTAGCTGAATGTACTGTATATTATTTATTTCACAGAGTTTCAGTAATCACACGTGACAAAGCATTTAAACTGTTTATTAAGAATTTAAGTATACAAAAAAGGGTCCACACTTCTTTGGAAATGCTATCCGTTTAACAGCTTAAAAAACTCGCACTCTAACCGAAAGGTAGACTGCGTCCCATCTTTTGGATATTCAGTCTCGGACTCGAACAGGGTTCCTGTATTATCCTTCCTGAGCAACATTCCCTTAAGATTCAGAACACTTGACAATGAGGCTTGCATTGTATAGCCTTCATTCCTCAAAACAATGATTGACTGATGAGTTTCTAGAGAAAGCTGTTTCTTTTTTGCCATTTTTGACCTTAAGACATGCCAGTTTATTGCATACTGTGGCAACACAAAAACAAACACAAAGACAATGTTAAGTTTCATTTAATGACCCAATTAGCTTTCAGCAGTGTATAATGGCAAGTGATTGTCTAGTACCAAATTAGCAATTTAGCATGATTACTCAAGGATAAGATGTTGGAGTGATGGCTGCTGGAAATGGGGCCTGTCTAGATTTGATCAAAAATGACTTTTTTCAAATAGTGATGGTGCTGTTTTTTACATCAGTAATGTCCTGACTATACTTTGTGATCAGTTGAATGCCACTTTGGTGAATTAAAGTACCAATTTCCTTCCGAAACAGCAAAATCTGTACATTATTCCAAACTTTTGGCCACCAGTATATATATATATATATATATATATATATATATTATATATATATACACAGGGTTGGGAGGGTTACTTTTGAAATACAGCAGAATACATGCTGTAAAATGTAATTTGTAACATATTCTGTTAGCTTACTCAGTAATGTATTCTAAATACTTTGGATTACTTCTTCTGCACTGGTAGATTTTTTTACTTGTTTTGACTATAAAAACTCTGCCAGTACAGTAAGACAAAATACACATGTTAAAAATATATTCTCTGAAAAACCTAAATATCTTATGCAGTGTTGTTTCTAAAACAAGATTAATCAAATTGATCTTGTTTTAAGGCTTTTTAGATACTTTTACAGGATAACAATACAAAAATCAAGAATACGATTTTTGCCCTAATATCAAAGGTCTTACTACAAAAAAAAAAAAAAAACTATAATCTAACATGAATTTTCTTGATAAAAAAATATGATCGTGGCTGGTAACAGGTGCATGTAAAATGGCTAGAAATAGCATTTTAGCTTAGCGTAATGCTGACAATTTACACAAGATTTATTTCTATTTCTTGTGCTCCAAACTTACTTGAAAACTTACTTCTCTGTCTGCTCGTATGAATGTAACACATCATAAGAAAGTATTTCACCGACTGTCCAAATGCACTTTGGATCGTATTATTTATATGAATAAATGTTTTTTGTCTGAAAGGACTAAATATTAAATGAAACAAATGACAATAAAATGCAAAGTAATCTGTTCAGTAATCTAAATACTTTTTGAATGTAACTGTATTCTAAATACCAATGATTTAAATTGTAACTGTAGTAGAATACAGTTACTTATATTTTGTATTTTAAATACGTATTCCTGTTACATGTATTTCATTACTCCCCAACCCTGTATACATATACAGGTGCATCTCAATAAATTAGAATGTCGTGGAAAAGTTCATTTATTTCAGTAGTTCAACTCAAATTGTGAAACTCGTGTATTAAATAAATTCAATGCACACAGACTGAAGTAGTTTAAGTCTTTGGTTCTTTTAATTGTGATGATTTTGGCTCACATTTAACAAAAACCCACCAATTCACTATCTCAAAAAAGTAGAATACATCATAAGACCAATAAAAAAAAACATTTTTAGTGAATTGTTGGCCTTCTGGAAAGTATGTTCATTTACTGTATATGTACTCAATACTTGGTAGGGGCTCCTTTTGCTTTAATTACTGCCTCAATTCGGCGTGGCATGGAGGTGATCAGTTTGTGGCACTGCTGAGGTGGTATGGAAGCCCAGGTTTCTTTGACAGTGGCCTTCAGCTCATCTGCATTTTTTGGTCTCTTGTTTCTCATTTTCCTCTTGACAATACCCCATAGATTCTCTATGGGGTTCAGGTCTGGTGAGTTTGCTGGCCAGTCAAGCACACCAACACCATGGTCATTTAACCAACTTTTGGTGCTTTTGGCAGTGTGGGCAGGTGCCAAATCCTGCTGGAAAATGAAATCACCATCTTTCAGCAGAAGGAAGCATGAAGTGCTCCAAAATTTCTTGGTAAACGGGTGCAGTGACTTTGGTTTTCAAAAAACACAATGGACCAACACCAGCAGATGACATTGCACCCCAAATCATCACAGACTGTGGAAACTTAACACTGGACTTCAAGCAACTTGGGCTATGAGCTTCTCCACCCTTCCTCCAGACTCTAGGACCTTGGTTTCCAAATGAAATACAAAACTTGCTCTCATCTGAAAAGAGGACTTTGGAACACTGGGCAACAGTCCAGTTCTTCTTCTCCTTAGCCCAGGTAAGACGCCTCTGATGTTGTCTGTGGTTCAGGAGTGGCTTAACAAGAGGAATACGACAACTGTAGCCAAATTCCTTGACACGTCTGTGTGTGGTGGCTCTTGATGCCTTGACCCCAGCCTCAGTCCATTCCTTGTGAAGTTCACCCAAATTCTTGAATCGATTTTGCTTGACAATTCTCATAAGGCTGCGGTTCTCTCGGTTGGTTGTGCATCTTTTTCTTCCACACTTTTTCCTTCCACTCAACTTTCTGTTAACATGCTTGGATACAGCACTCTGTGAACAGCCAGCTTCTTTGGCAATGAATGTTTGTGGCTTACCCTCCTTGTGAAGGGTGTCAATGATTGTCTTCAGGACAACTGTCAGATCAGCAGTCTTCCCCATGATTGTGTAGCCTAGTGAACCAAACTGAGAGACCATTTTGAAGGCTCAGGAAACCTTTGCAGGTGTTTTGAGTTGATTAGCTGATTGGCATGTCACCATATTCTAATTTTTTGAGATAGTGAATTGGTGGGTTTTTGTTAAATGTGAGCCAAAATCATCACAATTAAAAGAACCAAAGACTTAAACTACTTCAGTCTGTGTGCATTGAATTTATTTAATACACGAGTTTCACAATTTGAGTTGAATTACTGAAATAAATGAACTTTTCCACGATATTCTAATTTATTGAGATGCACCTGTATATATCTATCTATATCTATATCTATATCTATATATATATATATATATATATATAAATCTAAGAGAGCAGCTTTCATGTTCGCCTATTTTTAAAGATGTCGTTCTGTAAGTGTTCCTTGTGCGAGAGACACATTCTGCCGTCAGATCAGCACGAGAGCTGCATTCACTGTCTGGGCCACGCCCACGCAGAAACAGCTCTCATGGAGACAGATTGCCCTCACTGTAAGGGAATGACTCTCAAGATGCTTCGCTCGTGAATCGCCCTCTGCTGAGGGACGATTCAGCTTCTCGTGCCCTCTCACCCACCTCTTCTGTGACTCCTGAGGGATCACATGAGGAGGCATGGTGGGGGCCGCGAGGTCGAGCAGGATGAATTTGAGGTGGATGAAACCTCGTGCCGGCACATGCCCCGCAAGCCCCTCAATTTCCATATACTGCATCTATGCCGATACAGTATGTGTGTGACGAGCTTCAGCCCTATCCAAGAATGCACAACCTTGTCACATTCGGCGGTGCTGATGCTGGGGATGATGTTATGTCTCTCACTGCATTTGGCGAGCGGTCAATGGAGGACGTGCGGTCGAAGAGCTCGGTCTCGAGTGGTCTCCCCCAGAGGAACCTGAAAAATCTCGCCTAGATGAATGGTTCTTGCAGTCCGGACGCCGTCAATCGACCGCATTCTGCAGATCTGCTCCATTCTCCCAGGAAGTTCATAACTAACTGACAAAATCCTGCCGTGCGTCCTTTTCAGCTCACTTGCACAGCGATTCCACTCTCCACACTAAAGTGAAAGGGAAGGGTAAAAGTTATGCCCAACTACCCCCTGTGGAAGAGGCGGTAGCGGCACATCCCTGCCCGGCGAGTAGCAGGGCGTGGAAATCACGCCCCGTTCATCCTTCCAAGCCATGTCGACTGACGTCCGCACTGACTGGAAAAGAATACTCAGCAGCGGGCCAAGCTGGTTTAGCACTTCACGTGATGGCGGTGCTCCAAGTTTTCTAAGCTAAGCTCCTCAAACAAATGGACAAGCAAGGCTATGATCCAGAGACATTCAAAGAGCTCCGCACTGCACAGGCCATTGGCAAGTCAGTGGGCAACCTAGTAGTTCTGGATTGTCACATCTGGCTGACCCTCACAGACATGAGTGACAAGCAAAAAGCCGCTCTGTTGAATGCTCCAGTGTCTCCAGCCGGCCTTTTCGGCATCTCTGTGGATAGATTTGCTAAGCGCTACATCACGACTCAGCAACACTCACAGGCTATGAGACATTTTATGCCAAAACGGAGAAGTAATTCATCACAACCGGCTCGCTCCCACTCTGTCTTGCCCAGCTAAAAAACCCATGCCTGCTGCCTCAGTGCTGCCAAATGTCACCGCCAAGCCACCTGTAAAGCCATGCAAGCAGTGGCCCAAATGAAGACAACCGCCTTAGCACAAGCCCCATGCCCCGAGGGGAACCCCCCCATGCAAGAGATGCTCACACATTCGACCTTACAAGACATGTTTTGCAGCAGGATGGTCTTCTCAAAACACATTCACAAGGTTTTACAACCTAGATGTAATGTCTCTCTCATAGCAAGTCCTCTATGTCTAGAGCGCTTGCTATTTCATTGGCCAAACATATACTTCTGCCCCTCTTTTTAAGTATGGGCTTCCTGTCATTTTACACAACCGCTTGCATTCAGAACATTGTATTTCTCAAAAGTCACAGGCACTTTTAAATAACAAATAAAACCTTCCTTCCCCACTGGGTTCATGAAGGGGTTAATTCATACTATATGACCATAGTTCATATATATATTCTGATTGATCACCTCCTGGATCACCATGAGGGTCATTTACTTGCGGCATACTCATGTCGGTCGCCGTCCCGCGGGACTGCGGCGTCAAGTTTCCTCTCTGGGAAGGTTATTTTGTGTAGTGTGGCATGATGGGACTCTGTTCCCCTTTAGCGTCAGCTTAAGTGACGCATGCCACGTGTACTGAATCTTAAGGGAACGTCTCGGTTATGTATGTATCCTCGGTTCCCTGAGATGAAGGGAACGAGACATTCCGTAAGCTGGCCGCACTACGGACTCAGGGCTTTTTGAGGTGTGAGCGATGCACACTCTTTGTCTCTCAATCAGAAAATTCTGAGTAATTGTGTTTGCGCGCCCACTTTTATACCGGCCAGCTTTGTGCCTGAAAGGGTGGGGCTTAAACACCATAGCCAATCCTGGCATTATTGTAGAAATGTTTCAACTAGGTCATGTAGAAGGACACTCCCCATTAGCGTCAGCTTAAGCGACACAATGTCAAGTGTACTGAATCTCAGGGAACCGAGGTTACAAACATAACCAAGAGGATATACTTACTCTACGGTCTAATATGAGTATCTTGTATACAGTATTTTGCTCATTTGCTGCAGCAACAACCCAGACTGCAAGACAGACTCCAGTTTACCCCATTTCCTCTATTATTGATTTTGGCCAGGAGGTCCCAATCAAATGCAGTTCAAAACTCTCAACTCAACCAGGTTAAACATAAGCTTTTATTCATCGCAATGTATGGTCACATCCAGAGGTGTCATGCCCATTCAGACAAAGGGGCACGTGCCCCCTTACATTTTTGAGCCAAGATATCACATATTCCCTGTTTTTTGTATTGACTTTCATGTTGAAAGTCTTGTTTAGTTCCCATGTTTCTGTTTCCCGTTAGTTTGTAGTCCTTTTGTAGTTTCATTTTATGATTGTTTTTCCCCTGATTGTTTCCACAGGTGTTCCTCGCTCCCTTGTTTGCCCCTGTGTATTTAAGCCATTGTTTTCCTTGTTTCTTTTGTCAGTCTTTTCATGTATTACTCTGTACATTTTTTCCCTGTATTTTGTTTCTTTATGTTCCGAGTTACCTGGTTTACTTTTGTTTTAAAGACGCTGCATTTAGATCCTCCATTCTCTCCTGACTCGTTACACAAGAGGATACTGAATGGATTATTTAAACTTCCAAAAATGTATTTGTACCTTTGATAATTCAATTAAAAGATTATTGCACATAAAAAGAATGTCAGTGGCAGAAATCTTCATACACATGCTAAATTTTGTCAGGCAAAATCCAATCAAGCTTATTGCCCCGTCAAAAAAAAAAAAAAAAAAAAAAAGAAAAAATAGGTGCATGACACTCCTGATCATATCCCACAATACTTGTTTTAAGCCCTGTCCCTGTTTTAAGCATTGAAATGTCAGTATACCAAAAATAACTACAAACCAGTCCTAGTTGGTAGTGATGGGACGTTCAACACCGAAGCTTGTGTAAAAAAAAAAAAAAGCACCGTCTCAGAGCTTGATTTGCCTTTGAAAACCATGTGATCTGTGACATCCGAAGCTTCATTCAGCTGGAAACCACGTGACTGATTCAGTATCTGGTTCAAAATAAGTGCAAATCCCAGTACAGGTTTAAAAGTCCCCATGAATAAACCCAGTTCAGTCACATAAGCACACTCCTCTCATTCCCAGTTAAAAAAAATATTACTGCCAAGCCCACAAGCATATTTGTCTCTTACATGTTCACATTCATTTTCATTCACATATTATTAATTTACTCTCATATGGTGAATTTTTACTTTTGAACATAACAGAAAGTTCTTTGTAATTTATAAACGAAGCCCTTGCTTGAACCTTGGAGTACAGGGTATTTACAAACACTTAAGTGAACAAAACATGAATACAAAATACTGTAAAGCATGGGCGGCAATCCAGTCAGGCTTAATTGGTACCATGATGCAGCTCATTAACTCAGGCTTTGATCCTGACTTTAAGATTAGATTACGCGCTCATACTCATGAATGAGTGACTTTTGCAGCGCACAACCAAACGTGTGAGAGATTGTAATTTACTTGTCGCAAGAGACTTCTTGGGATTTACCTCTCTGCTGAAAAATTTTAATTCATTTAAACTGTGCACAAGATATTGTTTTAAAAACATAAAATATTAAAATGCATGAACACTGCTCAAGAGTTCAGCATGAAATCATGAAGTCTTAAAACACATAATTTACACAGTACAAGGGATAACTGGAAAATGATGAAGCAATTAAAGACATTTACACAATAAGAAGAAACAGCGGCTGCTACGAGAGCTCAAGAGGACTGCTGCAAACAAATGCTTAATGTAATAAAAAATATAAAACAGATATATCAATGTGTAAGTGAATTCATATAGGCCCACATTAATTTTAAAAGCTTACATTTATTTAAAATATAAAGGCTTTTATATTTATTTGAATTGAAAACTTTATTTATCATTCAAAACTATTACAAATAAATATAGGCTACTACTGATTACAAAATGAATAGAGACTATAAAGATGAATATTCTCCCTAAGTTTATTTTCCTTTTTCAAAATCTACCAGTTAGTATATCAAAAAGTGTTTAAACAATGGAATAAACTGCTTTGTAAATATATATGGGATATTAGGAAACCTAGAATCAGTCTTAAAATTCTTAAGTTGTCAAAAAGGCTTGGAGGACTAGAATTCCCAAATTTTATAAATTATTATAAAGCTGCCCAAATTCAACCTGTACTTATTTGGATGAATGAAGAATCTAAAGTGAAATGGAGGAAGATGGAAATGTGTCAAATGGGGGAACCTATTAGTATATCCCTGTTCCTACCCAAACAAAGCAACAAATTTAAATCAATAGATAATATTTGTATTAATAGTACTTTTAGAATTTGGTTTGAAATAAAGAAAAATAGTACAATTAAGAAAGATATAGTTAATTTACAAGAAATTGCTAAAGATCCTGAATTCATGCCAAATAGATTTGATAATACATTTAAGTTTTGGGCAGAGAGAGGTCTGAAAAGATATCACCAACTGTTCACTGATAAAGGAATGGATAACTTTTCAAATCTAGTAAAAAAGTATGAGCTTCCAAATTTTTTTAAATTATTATTTACAGGTAAGAAGATATTCATTAACAAAAGTTCAAGTAAAAGAAATAAAAAGGGAAATGCATCCATTAATAAATTATATAATTGATACATACAAGAATGTAAGAGTGCACTAAGAAATATCATATAATACATTCCATACTACTCAATCCAGTTATTCAAAGTAAATACAATAGCATGGAAAAAGGGGATTGTTGGAGAAACTGTGGGGGAAAAAAGGCTCATTACAGTCAAATTCTATTTGAGTGCTCTAAATTGACAGCTTATTGGAATTAAGCGATTAGACAGGTTAATTTAATTTTTAACTGCACAATAGAAATACATCCAGAAAACCTTATTCTGGGCAAAATGCCATTGTCCTTAAGAAATAAAACTGAACAAAATATATTTAGGGATCAGAATAGCAGCTTTGAAACAGATTACAGAAAATTGACATGCAATAACAAGACGTATTTGTTCTTTTTATAAAAGATGCATTTTGTGTACTGCTTATATTGCTTATTGCTTATATGATTATAACTTCAAGTAAAATACTGTATGTTCATCTTGAGTCCATGAAAGAGGGGGTTTGGGTGGCATTCACCCCTTTCCATAGCAATCTTGAGCTTTTAATATTTTTAAAAGGTAACACTTTATTTGGATGGTCCCAACTAGATATTTAACTGACTATAAGTGACTTATCAACTGGCTTGCTATAGCTAGTAAATAGTGTTTCAACAAACATTCAGTAGATTTTCAGTAGCCTGTATATAGATCTCTATTAATGACCTACTTACATTATTGTTGAGAACATCAGTTCATTAAAAGGTAATTAATAAAGATCTATATACAGGCTACTGAAAGTCTACTGAATGTTTATTGAAACATTGTTGAAACACTGTTTACTAGCTATAGCAAGCCAGTTGATAAGTCACTTACAGTCAGTTAAATATCTACTTGGGACCATCCAAATAAAGTGTTACCTTTAAAAACGATTATTTTTGCAGGTATCACATTAATCCATTTTACTGGCTGTTTTATAGATAGCCAAATATATTATGTTTATATTTTCAAAGATAATTTTTGCTATGACTAAAGAGGATAAATGAAAAGCAATTACATTTTAAAGAAAATACAACACTCTATCTGCTGAAAATCTACATTTAGATTCTCAAATAAATAATTTATCAGTTGATTTTGTGGATTTCTAAGATTTTATTTGCAAAGTGTGCTTTAAGAGACACGGGGGAGTGACTTGATTGCATCAGAGATGTCATTTTACTCATAGCTGATTGGTTCAGCATCTGTTAGCGATCCGTAATCCAGAACGAAACCTGCTACAGAGCAGGTTAGCCATGTAGTGTAAATTGCTATGGCGATGAACACCGCTAAAAGCCAGCCAACTTTCATGGTACCTAAAACCTGGGGTTGAGGCCAACTAAACAAACTTACATGGCTAGCCACTGAACATGGTACGGGGGTTACCTCACCCCCATCCCCCCTGTAATCTACGTCCTTGGGTGTAAAGTTTTCTCACGAATTTCGAATTTCTCACAGTTCGGTTTGTATCAGGGTTTAAGGGTCATGGTTTCGGTACAGTTTGGTATTTGCTTTGTTCAGAAAAAAAATATTACTGCCAAATCCAAAGAATAATCTTTGGTAAACACTTCAACAGGTTTGCCCTTAAATAACAATCATTGTTTTACAACAGTAACCATAGTAAAATCATTGTTACTATATAGAAACTACAGTATTACTGTTATAAAACCATGGCTAATTCTATCAAAACCATGATTTCTGCTCAGAAAACTATGGTGACTGCAGTCATGGTTACTACAATATTACTATAGTAAAACCATGGTTAATTTTCGTCAGTGTCCTTAACTAAAAAAAATAAAACAATTCTCTAATTACTAAATCAACATTTTAACATAATACCTGCACTATTATACTACATGTATCAACATAATGTGCACTTCAAACTCATCTCAACATATATTCAGTATTCGGAAGCTGTACATCACTGTAGAAGGAATAACCTTGCTATTAAAATGCATATGAGAAGGGATGTTGTGATAATGCTGCTCGAGTATTTTAATAATACGTGGAAATTATCTTGGTTACGTATGTAAACTCGGTTCCCTGAGACGAAGGGAACGAGACATTGCGTTTATTAACGCATATGGGGAGTGCCTTCTTACACGACCAAGCTGAAACCTCTCTACAATAACGGCAATATTCTAATACTGGCTATGGTGTTTGAGCCCCGCCTGTTTTGGCATGAAATTATCCACTATAAAAACAGGTGCACAAACACCACTTCCTCAGAATTTCTGACTGAGAACAAGGAGCGCATCGCTCGTACCTCAAGAACTCGGAGTCTTGTAGTGTGGCTAGCGTTCGCAATGTCTCGTTCCCTTCGTCTCAGGGAACTGAGGTTACGTACATAACCGAGACATTCCCTTATGACTCAACACACTTGACATTGTGTTTATTAACACATACAGGGAACGGAATCCCATCACGCCGCACTACATGACATAACCTCCCAGAAAGGAAGCATGACGCCGCAGTCTCATGGGACGGCGACTGACATGAGTATGCCGCAGTGAGTGACCCTTATGTTGGGCCAGTAGGGGAGCACTCAGGACGAATATATGAACTATAGTCATATAGTATGAATTAACCCCTTCACGAACCCAGACGGGAAGGAAGTTTATTTATAATGTAAGTGCTTGTGATTTAAGGTAAATTACAATGGCCTAATGCAGGATGGAGGAGCATAAGTATATATATTTGGCCAATGGATAGCAAGCACTCTAAACAGTGACTTGTGAAGAGAGAGACGTTATGTCTAGGTTGAAAAACCTTGCGAATGTGTTTTGAGAGGACCATCCTGCTGCAAAACGTATGTCCTGTAAGGACACACCATACGTCCATGCCCATTTAGTTGAGTGTGCTTTAACACCAATTGGGCAAGTCATACCCTGCGACTCATAAGCCAGGGCAATTGCATCAACAATCCAGTGAGAAAGTCTTTACTTGGAGATGGACGTTCCTTTCGTGCATCCTCCATAGCATACAAAGAGCTGATCAGACAGTCTGAACTGGCGTGTACACTCAATGTGTGCGTTTATTGCCTGCACAGGGCATAACAAATACAATTATTGTTCCTCCTCTGAATTAATGGAGGAGGGAAGAAGGCCTGAAGGTTAACCACCTGCGCTCTGAAGGGCGTGGTTAGGAACTTAGGCACATAGCCTTTTCTAGGTTTGACAGTGGATTTTGAAAGACTGGGGCCAAACTCCAAACATGAATTGTAGATTGATAGTGCATGTAAGTCACCGACCCGTTTTACTGAGGACAGAGCCAGCTATATTGCGTTCTTAATGGAGAGCATGCGCAAATCAACAGTCCAAGGGTTCGAAGGGGGGCCCTGCGAGAGCTTTTAGGACTAAAGTTAAGTCCCAAGTTGGGACTGTAGCCGGCCAAGGTGGGTTTAATCGTCTTGCTCGTTTAAGGAACTTTATGATTAAATCATACTTGCTTATAGAGATGTGCGTGATACGCAGATATATTTGCCACATACACTTTGAGCGTTGACGGGGTGAGTCCTACGTCTAATCGCTCTTGAAGAAATATGAGAATTTCATGTATGGGGCAGTTTACTGGGTCTTTACCATGTGAAAGACACCAATCAGTGAACACCTTCCATTTTAGCATGTAGAGGCGTCTCGTGGATGGCGCTCTGGCCTATAAAATGGTGTCCATGACTGAACGCATCAGTTCTGGCACGTCTAGCATGCTCCGTTCAGGGGCCACACATACAGGTTCCACATCTGGGGCTGGGGATGCCAGATTGTGTCTTGTGCCTGAGAGAGGAGATCCCTCCTCAGTGGTATTTCCCATGGCAAGCTGTACAGCATCTCTATCATTTCCGTAAACCATGGCTGGTTGGGCCATTTCGGCGCAACTAATAGAATAATTTCCTTGTCCTCTCGGACTTTACATATGACAGAGTGAATCAGGCATACAGGGGGAAACGCATATTTGCATTTCGCTGGCCATTTGTGTGCCATTGTGCCCACTCCCAGCGGGGCTTGGGACTTCGAGTACCAGAGGGGACAGTGGGTATTCTCTACTGAGGCAAATAGATCGATTTCTGCTTTACCGAATATTTCCCAAATCATCAACACAGTTTGAGGATGAAGTCTCCTGAATTCCACCTTTGGCCTCTGGCGATTTATATATGCCACAATTGTCATGTTGTCTGAGCAAATCAGGACATGACAGTTCACTATTTCTGACTGAAATGCCTTTAAGGCTAGAAATACAGCCGATAACTCAAGGTGCCACATGACAATTTGCCCCAGCGTAAAACGCTGGTAAAACGCAGGAGCTGTCCATGGTGCTAAGCAGCTATACAGCGGCGGGATATATTGATGCGCATGCGCCCTTGGCGCCAAGCATGTCATGGCACATGGCGCTTCAGCCAGTACTGAAGAGGTCTCATGTGTAAGAGACCGAATGGATGCCGTCGCCATAAATCCCAATGCTTTCTGAAACAGCTTCAGTGGAAGTGTTCTCCCCAGTTTGAACTGAGACAGACACTGTAGAATGGCCTGAACGCACTCGCTTGTAAGGTGTGTGCACCCGCTCATTGAGTCAAGGCGGACTCCCAAAAAGGAGATTTTTTTGGCTGGGGGAGAGCGTGCTCTTCGCTCAGTTTACATTGAGGCCCAGGCTGTTTAGATGCTGAGGCAGTAAGTCTCTGTGCTGGCATAACAGAGCCTCTGATTGCACCAGTAACAGCCAATCGTCGAGGTAGTTCAAGATGCGCACGCCGCTCAGTCTCAGAGGGGCGAGAACCACATCGATGCACTTTGTGAATGTGCGAGGAGCACAGAGACAGTCCGAAGGGCAGGACTTAGAACTGATATGCTGTTCCATCGAACGCAAATCTCAAAAACATCTTGTGATGTCGTACAATTTGGATATGAAAGTACGCATCCTTCAGCTCTATTGACGCAAAACAATCGTGTGGCCGTACATGCGATAAGATCCATTTCTGAGTAATAATTTTGAATGGGCGCTTTGTGAGTACACGATTTAAATGTCTCAGATCCAGGATCGGCCCGAAGTCTGCCATCTTTCTCTGGAACAAGAAAATAACGCCTGTAAAACCCTTTTTGTGCTAGACAATTTGGCACAATCTCTATCGTGTTTTTCACGATGAGATTGTGTATTTCGGCTCGTAACACTGGAGCGTCTTTGGGTAAAACCTTGGAAGACTGAACGCCATTGAAAAGAGATGGCCGGTTTGCAAATTGGATTGTATAACCATGTTCAATCGTTTTTTGCAACCACTCTGAAATACCCGTTAGGGCACGCCATGCGTCAGCGTAATGGGACAGAGGGCAATTTGGTTTCTTTACCGTATGATATAATGCGTCGCTTACAATTGGGAAGTGGTTGCGCATAATGTGTGTGCTTTATTGAGAATGTGTGAGCATCTCGTGCATTTGCAAGGAATGCTGTATACTTTTTTGCTCTTATTGCATTTTTTTATTGCATTTATTTGAGTGCAAGGCACAGAAACATTAGTGGGGAGATGGGGAACAATGTTTTGTGTCTCCAACCGTGCCTTTTTTGGAGCAGACCCGGAGGGAACCGCGGGCTCTGGTTTCCGCTTCAAAGGGTTGTATCCATCAGGAATGCTTTTGCTGCACGTGCTGATACGCAGGTGCCGGTGAGGCAGCAAGTATGGGGCTTTTAGTCACGAGCGCACCGAGAAGGGAGCGCACCAGGACTTAGACAGTTCGTTATGAACTTCAGGGAAGAATGGGGCAGATTTGCAGGATGCTGCCTTTTGACAGCGTCTGGACTGCAGGAACCATTCATCGAGGTGAGACTGTTCAGGTTCCTCTGGGGGAGACCACTCAAGGTGAAGCTCTTCGACCGCCCTTGTAAGGACACGGAGCATCTCCCTGTCAGTGGCGCATGCACGTTCCTCTCCCTCGCTGGAGGGAGGGGCAACAGCACCATCCACTGACCACTCGCCTGATGCAGCGAGCATCCTCATATTATCCCCAGCATCAGAACCACTGCACGAGACGAGGCCGTCCGCTCTTTCAGAAGGTCGGAGCTCATCTCGCACATAGCGTATCAGAAAACATGAACTTTGGAGAGACTGAGGGGTTCGTGGGGCGTGTGCCACCACGAGGACCACCTCAAAGTCATCCTGCTCGACCTCGTGGCCCCGCCGTGCCTCCTCGTGTGAATCCTCGGGTATCACAGAAGGGGTGGCTGGGAGGGCGTGTGAGGCTGAATCGTCCCTCAGTACGAGGGGGATTCTCGAGCAAAGTAAGAGAGACTCATGCCCACACAGTGAGGACAGTCTGTCTCCATGATCTGATCTGATGGCGGGATGCGTCTCTCACACAAGGAACACTTACGGAACGATATCTTTAAAAAGACGCGAACACGTAAGTGACTCTTTTAGATATATAAATATATAAGTGAATATATTTTTATATTTATTTCACACAATATACAATACACAATATACAACTGCTTCGTAAGGATACACAAACCCTGCTGAAGCACTGCAGGGAATCTGTTCACCAGCGAAGCGTCAATCGGCAAGGCGGTGTGATGTTCGCCGGAACACTGCAGGGGAGTGGAAAGTCTTCCCACGAAGCTTTCACCCGCTGACTCATGTATATCGACAGCGAAGGTAGAGGGCTTCTAGACAAGAGATGGTCACTGTCTTGAAGGAAGAAATTCTGAGGAAATGCTGTTTGTGCACCTGTTTTTATAGCGGACAGTTTCGCGCTAAAACAGGCAAGGCTCTATTAGAATATTGGCATTATTGTAGACAGGTTTCAACTAGGTTGTGTAAGAAGGCACTCCCCATATGCATTAATAAACACAATGTCAAGTGTACTGAGTCATATGGGAACCCACATGAACAACCCAAGCTCTTTAGTTATTGTTTCATGTCAGTCCGAATTAGCACTGAGTGCTTAAAAATGGAAGTGTGTATGTAGTTTCAGCTCACCTGCGGCTCTTTCCCTGGGTGATGTCGGCGTAAACGATTAATCATGTATCAGTGTATTATTATAACGGCATCTTAATGCCATTAATCAAAGCACATTATTGACATTCGTGATAGATTACAGCAGCGCAAGGAAATAGGAAGAACTTGCGTGCACATTTTAAATAAACCCTCACACGCATTATTGACATATATTACCAGTATACAGCACTCGTGTCGAACGATGTCTGCAAACAGTGCCTGTTTTGTAAACGTCTTTTGACCATCGCTGTTGTAACTGACTGCAAAAGAAAATGTTCCCAGAAAGGAGAAACGCAGGGGGCTTCTCTATCAGCGGCTCGTTTTCTCCACTTGCTATTTTCAACTACACACAACACGTGCAGAAGAGTGATGTCATAAAGTTGACCCACATGAAACACAGGTGGAGAGTATCCATCTACAGATCCATTCAGGTGCCTTAGAGGAGGTTGTAACAGTGCCTGTCTGTTTGACGCTTTGTTTTCTTGACCAAAACTTGTGCTCCAGATGCGTCATTTAACTTGAGGTGAACCAAACGCGGTGTCAATGCTTCCTGAACCGTGGGTGGCGAATATGGCTCGTTTTTTTTTTTTTACGAGAACCATTACACCCCTAATCCAGATGCAGTAAGTACCAAATATTTAGATATATAACCCTGAAAAAAAGGAATAATAGGCCCTTATACAGATATACTAAAGGAATTTGCTAAATTTACGAGCCAGGACATTTGTGTTTTTAGCAAAATTCTTTATTAAGACATAATGCAATAAACTTAGCAAACTTTAGCAGATCTAGCTATTATTTTTCATTTCTAGTACCTATTTAGCCTATTTACAACCTGCTTTCTTGTAAATTAACTTAAGCACCTGACGAATCAATGAAAACTGTATAGAGCCGTACCAAAGTCTTTCTAGCAAGTCAGTCCACTGTCGGCCATCTTTGGAACACTCTCGGGAGGCTATTTCCAGTCAGGCCAGTGCAGCTGCTATCTTCTTGAATGGGGGAACACCGAAATCTACAAAACGGTTGGTCAAGATTACGATCAAAGAACATATTTCAAATCAGTAATAAAATCTGACAATATTGGTATCATAAATTGTGATTCTTTACATTAGATTATGCTAAAAAATGCAACTTTCCCGGCTTGTATTAATAATGCGCATGTGCTTTCTAGAGCTGATTGAGGGGATGTCTGTATCTAAAAGGTGATTAGCTCTTTTAACTGTAAGACAGGACTTCCTTTCTAAATCAGTTGACCATTGGGCGCTAGAGCTCATTGGTTGAGTGTTCCAATTTCTCCCATTTATTTTAATAGGAGTGGCCCATCTTTGCTAAATGGGGGGGGGGGGGGTTATCGCATTTTAAATATAGGTGTGAAAAGCATGCAATTTCTGATCTTCAAGTGTATCTAAGGCTGAGACAAAAGTTATTGGGACTTTTTTTAGTTTACTATATAAATGACACCTCATAGATGCATTAACATTTTTATTAAAAAGTGTATTATATTCCAATATTTAATCAAAGTATGGCCCCATATCCACAGATGTCTGGGCTAAGTCCTGAATGTCCACTGCCCCTGCTGTATAGAGTTTATTTGACATTTTATTGCTTTAAAACCAAATAACATTGTCAACTATAGAGGCTTACTGGGTGCACTTGATTTTTTTGACCACCAGATGGCAGTTTATTGAATCGTGTACAGAAGCTTTGAGTAATGAACCCAATTTCAATACATTTGTATTTAAAGCCCCATTGCTTCAGAAAGCTTCGTTTTGCCATCCTAGTTCCTAGTTCCAAAAATTATTGTGTAATCACATAAAGACAGTTTGTTCTCGTAAAATGTCCCTGCTTGAAAATATCCATTACACAACTTTACCAGAGTCCAAATCTGCTGAAGTTAGAGGTCTATTCACCCAAAAATGAAAATGATCTCATGATTTACTCATCCTCCAGGCATCCCGGACATGTATGACTTACTTTCTTCTGCAGAACACAAATTAAGACATTTAGAAGAATATTTCAGCTCTGTAGGTCCTCACAATGGAAGTGAATGGGTGCCAAAATTTTGAAGCTCCAAAATCCACATAAAGGGAGCATAAAATTGATCGATACGACTCCAGTGGTTAAATCCATGTGTTCAGACTCGATATAATAAGTGTGGGTGAGAAACAGGTCATTTTTTTATCATAAATTCTCCTCTCTTCCCAGTAGGGGGCGATATGCATTAAGCCTGTGAATCACCACAAACAGAAGAAGAATGGGAAAGTGAAACTGAAGTGGAGACTGACTGAGCAGGGAGGAGAATTTATAGTATATATATAAAAAAGGATTTTTTTAATCTGTTTCTCACACACACCTATCATTATAACTTCAGAAGACATTGATTTAACCACTGGAGTCATCTGAAGTACTTTTATGTTGCCCTTATGTGGATTTTGGAACTTCAACATTTTGGCACCCATTCACTTGCATTGTATGGACCTACAGAGCTGAAATATTCTTCTAAAAATCTTCATTTATGTTAAGCAGAAGAAAGAAAGTCATACACATCTGGGATGGCATGAGGGTGAGTAAATGATGAGAGAATTTACATTTTTGGGTTAACTATTCCTTTCAGAATCAGAATGAGCTTTATTGCCAAGTATGCTTACACATACAAGGAATGACAGAAGCTTCCAGTGGACAAACGATACATGAAAGAGATAATAAAAAATAGAATAAAAATAAAAAGTGAATAGAAAATATAAGTATATATAGAAATACACAATAAGACAAAAAATAAATAAATAATAATTATAATAATAATAATAATATTAATATATATATATATATATATATATATATATATATATATATATATATATATATATATATATATATATATACACATATACATATACATATACACACAGATCAGCCACAACATTAAAATCACCTACCTAATTTTGTGTAGGTCCCCCTCGTGGTGCCAAAACAGCACCAACCCGCATCTCAGAATAGCATTCTGAGATGCTATTCTTCTCACTACAACTGTACATAGTAGTTATCTGAGTTACTGTAGCCTTTGTCAGTTCGAACCAGTCTGGCCATGCTTTGTTGACCTCTCTCATCAATAAGACGTTTCCGTCCACAGAATTGCCACTCACTGGATGTTTTTTGTTTTTGACACCATTTTGAGTCAATTCTAGAGACTGTTGTGTGTGGAAAGGAGATCAGCAGTTACAGAAATACTCAAACCAGCCCGTGTGGCACCAACAATTATCCACACAATTATCTAATCAGCCAATCATGCAGATACGGGTCAGGAGCTTCAGTTAATGTTCACATCAACCAACAGAATGGGGAATAAATGTGATCTCAGTGATCTGGACCATGGCATGATTGTTGGTGCCAGATGGGCTGTTTGAGTTTTTCTGTAACTGCTGATCTCCTGGGATTTTCATGCACAAGTCTCTAGAATTTACTCCGAATGGTGCCAAAAACAAAAAACATCCAGTGAGCAGCAGTTCTGTGGATGGAAATGCCTTATTGATGAGAGATGTCAACAGAGAATGGCCAGGCTGGTTCGAACTGACAAAGCCTACTGTAACTCAGATAACCACTCTGTACAATTGTGTTGAGAAGCATATAATCTCAGAATGATATTCTGAGATGCGGGTTGGCACTGTTTTGGCGGCACGAGGGGGACCTACACAATATTAGGCAGGTGGTTTTAATGTTGTGGCTGATCGGTGTATGAATATATATATATTTCAGTTAGTGGATGAGGCTACAACCACTCCCTCCAGTGAGGGCAAGGTGCGTGTAACCGCCACTGATATGGAGATGCTTCGTGTTCTTTCGAGGTCAGCCGAAGAGTTCGATATTGAGTGGTCTCCTCCAGAGGAACCTACACAATCTCGCCTTGATGAATGGTTCCTGCAGTCCGGACGCCATCAAGTGACCGCATCTCATAGATCTGCCCCGTTCTTCCCTGAAGTTCATAACAAACTATCAAAGTCATGGCGTGCGCCCTATTCAGCTCACCCGCGCAGTGATTACATCCTCTCTAATGTGGATCACGGGGAAGAAAATAGTTATGCCCAACTACCATCTGTGAAGGAGGCGGTAGTGGCACACCTCTGCCCAACGAGTAGCAGGGCATGGAAATCACACCCCATTCAGCCTTCCAAGCCCCGTCAACTGATGTCTGCACTGGCTGGAAGAGCATACTCAGTGGCGGGCCAAGCTAGTTCAGCACTCCACACAATGGTGGTGCTCCAGGTCTTTCAAGCCAAGCTCCTCAAGCAAATGGACGAGCAAGGCTACGATCCAGAGACATTCAAAGAGCTCCGTAGCACTATGGATTTAGTGCTGCGTGCCACAAAATTCACTGCACAGGCCATTGGCAAGTTAGTGGGCAACCTGGTAGTTCTGGATGGTCACATCTGGCTGACCCTCACAGACATGCGTGACAAGGAAAAAGCCGCTTTGTTGGTTGCTCCAGTGTCTCTAACTGGCCTCTTCGGCAGCTCTGTGGATAAGTTTGCCGAGCATTACATCGCAACTCATCACAGACTATGAGATATTTTATGCCCAAGTTCACAGCCGGCTCGCTCCCGCAGTTTCGAGTCAGCACCCAGCCAAAAGCCCCATGCCCGCTGCTTCAGTGCTGCCACCTGCTGCCGCCGAGCCAGCTGTGAGGCCACGCAAGCCAAGGCCATATCAGCGCCCGCCTCGTGCTGGCGGAACAAACCCCCCGCGCAGCAAAAGCGCTCCTGATGGGCACAGCCCTTTGAAACGGAATGCAGAGCTCATGGTTCCCTCCAGGTCTGCTCCGAAGAAGGCTCGATTGGAGACACACAACACTGTTCCCCATCTCCCCACTGCTGGTTGTCAGGAAAAGAATATTGCTGTTCACAATATTGTTCAAAATGTTGCTTCTGTGTCTCACATTTGTATGAATGCAATAAAAAATGCAATAAATGCAAAAAAGAATATAGCACTTACTGCACATGCACAAGATGCTCACACATTCTCAATAAAGAGCTCTTCTTCAAAGCCCACACATTGTGCACAACCGCTTCCCACTGGCGAGCGGCACATTATATCATTCAATGAGCAAACCAAATTGCCCTCTGTCCCGTTACGCGGACACGGGGTGAGCCTTTATGGGTATATCCGATTGGGTGCTAAAAACGATCGAACATGTTATATGATCCAATTTGCACATTGGCCACCCTGTTTCAACTGCTTTCTGTCTTCCACGGTTTCGTCCAAAGACACGCCAATGTTACGAGCAGAAATACACGATCTCCTCACGATAAACATGATAGAGGTTGTTCCAAATTGGCAAACCCAAAAAGGGTTCTTGTCCCAAAGAAAGATGGCAGGCTTCGGCCAATCCTAGATCTGAGACATTTGAATCACGCACTTGCAAAGTGGCCATTCAAAATTATTACTCAGAAAAGGATCTTATCGTACATCCGCCCACACGATTGGTTTGCATCGATAGATCTGAAAGATTCATGCCCAAATTGTTCAACATCACAGGATGTTTTTGAGATTTGCGTTCGAGGGAACACCGTATCAATTCAAAGTCTTGACCTTCGGGCTGTCTCTGGCTCCTCGCACATTCACAAAGTGCATCGATGCAGTTCCCGCCCCTCTGAAACTGAGCGGCGTGCGCATTTTGAACTACCTCAACGATTGGCTGTTACTGGCCCAATCAGAGGCTCTGTTATGCCAGCACAGAGACTTTCTGCTTCAGCATCTAAACAGCTTGGGCCTCAATGTCATCTGGGCAAAGAGCAAGCTCTCCCCCAGCCAACAAATCTCCTTTTTGGGAGTCTGCCTCGACTCCGTGAGCGGGCATGCGCACCTCACGAGTGAGCACGTTCAGGTTATTCTGCAGTGTCTGTCTCAGTTCAAACTGGGGAGAACACTTTCACTGAAGCTGTTTCAAAAAGCATTGGGGTTTATGGCGGCGGCATCCGTGGTCATTCCATTAGGTCTTTTACACATGAGACCTCTTCAGTACTGGCTCAAGCGCTGTGTGCCACAACATTCTTGGTGCCATTGGCGCCTGCGCATCACTATATCTCATCACTGTATAGCTGCTCTAGCATCTTGGACAGCTCCTGCCTTTTACCAGCGAGGTGTCACGCTGGGGCAGATTTTCAGGTGGAAAGTGGTGACTACGGAAGCTTCCAACACAGGTTGGGGGGCGGTGTGCGATGGACACCCGGCTTCCGGCACCTGGACCGGTGCGAGGAGGGCATGGCACATCAACCGCCTAGAGCTATTGGCTGTATTCCTAGCCTTTAAGGCTTTTCAGTCAGAAATAGCGAACTATCATGTTCTGATTTGCTCAGACAACATGACAGTGGTATATAAACTGCCAAGGCGGATTTAATTCACTGCCATTGATGAGACTGATGTGTCACCTCCTCCTGTGGAGCCAGCGTCATCTCCTTTCCATGAGAGCGACAAATGTCCCAGGAATTACGGTGTAGACCTATTGTCACACCAAGGGGTGATACTGGGTGAATGGAGACTTCATTTTCAAACTGTCCTGATGATTTGGGAAATATTCGGCAAAGCAGAAATCGATCTGTTTGCCTCAGTGAAGAATGATCACTATCCTCTCTGGTACTCGGAGTCCCAAGCACCACTGGGAGCAGACGCAATGGCCCACAAATGGCTGGCGAAATGCAAATATGCGTTTCCTCCGGTGTGCTTAATTCACTCTGTCATATGCAAAGTCACAGAGGACAAGGAAACGATTCTATTGGTTGCACCGAAATGGCCCAATCAGCCATGGTGTCCGGAAACGATAGAGATGTTATACAGCTCGCTATGGGAAATACCACTGAGGAGGGATCTCCTCTCTCAGGCGCAAGGCACAATCTGGCATCCCCAGCCCAAGCTGTGGAACCTGCATGTGTGGCCCCTGAATGGAGCGCGCTAAATTCACCAGCACTGACGCACTTCAGTCATGAACACCATTTTACTGGCCAGAGAGCCATCCACGAGCCATCTCTATGCACGAAAATGGAATGTGTTCACTGACTGGTGTCTTTCACATGGCAAAGACACAGTAAACTGCCCCATATATGAAATTCTGATATTTCTTCAAGAGCGATTAGATGCAGGACTCACTCTGTCAACACTCACAGTTTATGTGGCGATAATATCTGCGTATCATGCACCTGAATCCGGCGCCACTATAGGCAAACATGATTTAATCATAAAGTTCCTTAGAGGAGCAAGATGATTAAATCCACCTCGGCCAGCTACAATTTCAACTTGGGACCAAACTTTGATCCTAAAAGCTCTTACAGGGCCACCCTTCAAGCCTTTGGACTGTGTAGATTTATGCATGCTCTCCATTAAGGCCGCATTACTGCTGGCTCTGCCTCAGTAAAACGGGTCGGTGACTTACATGCACTATCAATTGACAATTCATGTCTTGAGTTTGGCTTTCAAAAGCCACTGTCAAACTCAGAAAAGGCTATGTGCCTAAGGTTTTAACCATGCCCTTCAGAGTGCAGGTGGTTCACCTTCAAGCTTTCATCCCGCCTCCATTTAATTCAGATGAGGAACAATCCTTGCATTTGTTATGCCCTGTGCGGGTGCTACACGCATACATTGAGCGCACCCACCAGTTCAGACTGTCTGATCAGCTCTTTGTGTGCTATGGAGGATGCATGAAAGGAATGTCTGTCTCCAAGCAAAGATTTTCTCAATGGATCATTGATGCGATTGCCCTGGCTTACGAGTCGCAGGGTAAGATCTGCCCAATTGGTGTTAAAGCACACTCAACTAGAGGCATGGCCTCCTCATGAGCATGGATGAATGGTGTGTATTTACAAGACATATGTTTTGCAGCAGGATGGTCTTCTCAAAACACATTTGCAAGACATTGCGAACACTGGCTGCACTACAAGACTCAGAGTTCTTCTGAGGTGCAAGTGATGCGCTCCTTGTCCCTCAGTCATAAAATTCTGAGGAATGGTGTTTGTGCACCAAGTTTATAGCAGATATCTTTGCGCCTAAAAGGGCGGGGCTCAAATACCATAGCCAATATTAGAATATTGCCGTTATTGTAGAGAGGTGTGGAAGGACAACTCTTCATATGCATTAACACGCAATGTCTTGTTCCCTTCGTCTCAGGGAACCGAGGCTACGTACATATCTGAGACATTTTGGCTCCACCTTTTATGCCACTAAAGCAGGAAATTAGACTAAATCACTTCTGCCTGGAGGGCGGGGTCCATCACTCACCTGTTCACAACTTTGCATTAGTTACTTTGGTTAATTTATTAGTGTAGTTATCTTAAATTTGAATGTATAGGTTAATATTATAGGTATTATTATGGGTCCAAGCACCAAAGGTGCTGGAACCCTATTGTATTTGTCCTGATCTTCTTCTTCTTTTTATTATTATTATTATTATTTTCCTGCGCTAAAAGCGTATGGGTAGCAAAAACCATAAGTCCTAGAGACACCAAACTTGGAGGGATGGTCTCAATCAATGGTCATTTTATTTAGCAGTTAATAACTTGCATTACGAATGGCCGATCATTATGAAATTTACGGTGCACTTACAGGACACCAAACTTAGGCAGTATACCAAATTGGTGACAATCGGCCTCAAGGTGCACTCTAATGAGCTAATTTGCATTTTTGATAATAACTTACAAATCGTAAGTGCTAGAATTCAAATTATTTTCCCCTCTGATTCCTTGAGTCAAGACCAACAAATTATATTTTTTTGATTTTATTTCCATCTATAAAAATGTTCCACCATTTTGAATTTTTTTGAAAAAACTATTTTTGCTAACTCCTCCTAGGCGGTTTGTCCGATTTGCTCGAAACTTTGCATGTATCATCTAGGGATCATCCTGACAAAAACTTGTATTAATTTTTTTTATTTTGATTTGTGAAATCATTTCAAAGATATAAGCTAATTAATTATTTGGGCGTGGCCCTAATTCACTCAATTGCCTAAATCTTCTGAACGCAAAGTACAAACTTTATGAAACGTAGTATACATTCATACCAAAACATTTTGATGTATGCAAAGTTTCGTCCAATTTTGCCCATAGGGGATGCTACAAAAAAAAATCCTTATAACTCGGCAACCATTTGAGTGAAAAAGTTTAAATTTGGCATGCATCATCATTAAGTCCCATGTTAACATGTACTTACAAAAACGATTCGACAAATCAACAAACATGGCCGCCAGCAGGCAATCAAATTTCAGCAGCTAATAACTTGTGTTGCAAATGGCCGATCGTTATCACAAGGGCTAGAAAAAAAAAAATCTGTTTCTTCTGAATCCATCAGTGCCCCCAAATCATTTGGTCATGTTCTGGCCATACGTGCTTGGGCCCAGATGAGTTTTGGGTTGTTTTCGTTATTACGATTCATTATTTAATGATGAAAAGTGTTCTTTGTGTTTTGGTTGGGTTGGCCATTTCTACTCAGGTGTAGGAGTTGTATTTTCAGGCACAGTTTCTTTTTGTCCATTTTCATGATTTTCTCAAGATTATTATTTTCTTTTCTTTTTTGATTTGGACATTACCACTGTAATGGTTTTTATTTTTATTTTTTTATTTTTTATTTTGGAGTGAATTGTGACATATATGACATTGTGAGATCCACCAAAAAAGAAATCTAAATCCTATAAGTCAAACCTTGATCCAAAGGCTTCCTGAGTGGGCATATTGATTGTGGAATAAAGGCCAATGCTCAGCACAGGACATCCCTGCTCCTCCACATAAAGTGTTAGGTTCCTGCTGGTTAGCACTAAGCTTGAGAGCAAATCCACCTTCTGTGTGAAGAGATTCAGATGCGTGTTGAACTCTTCTGTGAAAAGAGTAGAAAGAAGGTTTTGCATGGTTCTAGAAAGCTTAAAATAAAATGGCCTTATTTTATCTTATAGGGATAGTTAATCCAAAACTAAAAATTCTGTGATAATTTACTCACCCTTATGTAATTACACATTACTTTCTTGCATCAAAACACAAAAGGAAATGCAGAATGTTAGGGACTGACAGTCTTTCATTGCATGGAAATAGATCAGTGTCGACATTCTCAATTTCTACTCTTCTTTTTCAGAGAAGAAACAAAGTCATGCAGCTACGGAACAACATGAGGGTGAGTAAATGATCACAGAATTTCCATTTTTGGAAAATTCATCAAGGGATGACCTCTACAGAAACATTTGACATCAAATATTCATGATTTTGCATTTATCAGTGCACTTATTTATGAAGTATAATGACAGAACACAAAATAATACTGGAACATTCTGAAGTTCCAGTTCTTTTCATACAGATGCTGCACAAAAACTGTGGAAAAGCATCAAGCTTGTCTTCATCTTCTAAAAGACCTGTTTGAGGTCATCACAGAAAAAAAGCAAGTCTAAAAATGTCCAGATCTCAAGACCTCATGTAAAGTAACTTTTCCCTTTTCAAGTGCATTCAGCAGATGCCTCTATACCCCATTGTGCACAAACACAGTCAGTAGCATTATTGATGGATGATTCTGGGGTGAATCATTCCCATGGAAGCTACATTTTATCACCTGATCCCCACAGGGCATCAAGGGCAAACTGAGCAACTCCTTGATTCACTTTTCATCCCTTGCTTGTACAACAGGGTTAAGGAAACCCTAAAGACTCATTCATTTGTCCCTCCCTCTCAAGCTTATCTAACAAAGAAATGACATCCTTCCAAACCTAAAAACAGGAATTGTTTTGATGGATGTAGAATATTAACCCATATGATCTATGCAAGCAAGGTAGTAATTTTATGATGCAATGTTTCCATTTTCACTGATGTCAGACCTATGGTTACCAGCTCATCAGAGAGAGGAAAATAAATCTCAAGGCAAGAAATAAAATAAACTCTCGTATTAGCAAGTCTCATTTAAGTTAGAGAAATAAATGCAGAAATAACTCACTGTATATTTAACGTCAGCATAAACCTAAAACCCCAATAGCACTCTATGGCAAAGCACAGCTCTTTAGCAATTATTTGTACCTCACATGAGCTGGGCCAGGGCAATGCATATTTAATATTCACAATGTATTCACAATGATTTTGCTAAAAATATAGGCTAAAATTAATTAACATTGTGAATATCGCAATTATTTTAAAGTGCTTTTTTTGCACTTTTTTTACATTTCCTAAAGACTGTCATTAGACTAGTTTTGCGATTGTTCCTTGTCACAGTACAGGCAAGTATGAGAGTGTGAAGTCAGGGATGTAGCAAAACAGTGTTAGAGTGTGTAAGCTCAATTCATTTGCGTGGATCAGTTCAACTGTCCATTTCAATTAATTGATTCAAAACTCTGATTTAACAATTTGCATCATGACTAATAAATGTTCACTGAAATCTCCACATGCCATTTTTTCATGTATTAAAAATGTTTTCGTAAAAACATATGTAAATATTGCTGGAAAACATGCCTTGTTAATTTTTAACAGTAAAATTTTACAAATGATTAACCACATTAGTTAACATGAACTAACATTGAATGAAACATTTCAGTTGTGTACTTAAACATTACTTAATGTATTATGACCTAAGAAGTATTAACAATGAACAATTGTATTTTTTATCAATTAACATGAACCAGAATTAATAAATGCTCTAAAAATATATTGTTCATTGTTACACTAATAGAGCCTTATTGTGAATTCACCTTAACTATACAACTATACAATAACGCTGTTGACTATGTCCTCTGTATTTCTTTTGGACCTTTTACACCATTTCAGAACAAATACATAAATAGTGAGATGTATATCGCATTCTTTCAAAACTTTAAAAAATATTAAGATATAATTTCTTTGTAGCTATGTCATCCAGTCCTAATGAGCCCTAAAACCGGATTAAAGATTTCAGTTAAGAGTGTTTCCTCTTTAGCAGTGGCCGATCTCTTGTTTCATTCATAGTGGTGAAAAGGGCTTTTTACGACTATGTCAGGCCTCATCACTGACAGTTCTGTTCCATCACAGGGCAGTGTCTGCAGGCAGCGTGATCATGAACGCTCACTGGTAACCTGATGAAAGGTGTACTGGCCACCATTCTCTGCATTCCACATGCATACTAAACCACAACACTGTACATGTGTAACCACACACACACACACACACACACACACACACACGCTGGTGCAGCTATCATTATGAGGACTCTCCATAGACATAATGATTTTTATACTGTACAAACTATAGATTCTATCCCCTAACCCTAACCCTACCCCTAAACCTAACCCTCACAAAAAAACTTTCTGTATTTTTACATTTTCAATAAAACATCGTTTAGTATATTTTTTTAAGTGATTTGAATTATGGGGACACTAGAAATGTCCTCATAAACCACATTTATAGCATAATACCCTAAGAAAAGTCCTCGTAAACCACTTAAACCTGCCCACACACACACACACACACACACACACACACACACACACTCACCCACCTCCTACAGTTTAAGGGCTTCAGGCCTGAGGCTTGAGAGATGAGTCATAACGTCACTGTTATGTATTCAACCTGTCACATCAGCCAACACTATTTTAGGGGTAAGACATCTGTCATTTGCTTAAAAACTTACCATGGTATTACCAAAATATACCAAATTGCTTTTGGACACTACCTTGATAGTAATACCATGATATTATTTTCAAGTACACAACTTGGCCAAAAGTACATGTACACCCAAACACCACACACATACGTGCTTGTTTAAAATTTTATTTCAAAACCAATGATAATTATATGGAGTTGGATCTCTCTTTGCTGCTTTGCTGCTGTCAAAACTTCTGAGTGAGTGGCACATCTGTGGGGATTTGACAAGAGAATCAGTGAGGTCAGACACTGATGTCGTATGATGATATGTGCAAGTGTAAGGAGCTTGCAAGCTGTGAGGACAGCTGTTTGGTGTCATAACTAAATAGCATATTTTCCAGAGAATGACAACACATATACTGGCAAAATATGTATTATAATTACTGAGTAGCATAGTCAAAAGTTACTGTATGCAAATCTTGACTAATCAAATTAACAACGTTTTCCAGTGCTTCAAAAGGGAACATACAGTATAACACCCATAACATACAGACCACATGGCTGTACCACAAGATGGTTTTAAACAGCTCAATATGTTGTGTATGGTGTTAGAGTGGAGTATGCAGCCAGATCAGAAGAATGCAGAGCTTTCAAAGAAAATGGAGTGACTTAAACAGGTTAACAGGGAGAGATGATCTAGCATCTTGAGACCATGTGCAACACTAAGGAAGCAACGCTGCATTCTTTCTTCTTGGCTTATGGCAATTGTGTTGCAGGTATGCATATGCTGATATGACATGATGCTCACCCCATACCATGTCTCATCTTTGTATGTTTAGAGAAACCACAAAATGATGTAAGATCAATTCTGAAAAGGGTCAGTGGGTACTCATGCCTCTAGAGTACAGCTGAACATGTTTTTGTGAGAGTCACCCGTTTTGCCTGTGTGTGTCTGTGTATGTCTGTGTGTGTGTGTGTGTATGTGTGTGTCCAATGTTCAAATTCAAATTTTGAAACTAACATGTTAAAACGTTTCAACTAGCTATCACATAAAACCATTTTTATGTGCCGTAGAATTTTTTTATTTCACACACTGTTTGACATAAACAAAAAGATGCAAATGGGATTGTTGCTTTGAGACACCAGAAAACTGGAAAACTTGAACTTCTCTTTCCTAATGTCAGATGATTATATAAAGTTGTTTGCTGGCGAACTCTCATAGACACTCACAAATAGGAAACATCAGGATGTATGGACGACACACACCCACATTTACACACATAAATCAGATGCAAGGACTTTCATTCCTTTATTTTGTAGGACAACAAATGTAAAAGTACCAAAACACATTTATGGAGGTAGCAAAATTTCACTTTTGTATGGCTTACATTGAAATAAACTGCAGTTCAGCTGAATTAAAAGGATAGTTCACCCAAATCATCATTTTCTCTCCCTCTAGCCATTTAGAAGAATATTTCAGCTCTGTTGGTCTGCACAATGCAAGTAAATGGTGACCAGAACTCAGAAGGTCCAAAAAGGACATAAAGGCAGCATAAAAGTTATCATATGACTCCAGTGGTTAAATCCATGTCATTAAACAATATGACAGATATGGGTGAGAAACAGATAAAAATGTAAGTCCTTTTTTACTGTCAATCTCTACCTTTGACCAGCCCCAACCAGTAAGTCAGGCCCAGTTCTACAAGGGTGCTTGAGGATGCTTAGCAACCTCATACGAACGTTGGAGCACTCTCAGTTGAATATGGAATACTGAATATTGGAAAATTTGCAAGTGTGATGCCTATTAAGAGCATTGCTATAACAAAATGCACAATGATTCAATTTATTAGCCTACAATTTGTACAGTTAGTCTTAAGTCTACTTTGCTATTACGAAATCTTAAGCGCTCAAACTTTAGCGCATGACCATGAATGCATTTTCAGGGTCGAGGTAATGTTCCCTTTGCGCTGCGCTCTGATCACGCAGCCGTACTCTAAATCCACGAACCACAATTTTATATACTGCACTCAAAAAAAAAAAAAAAAAAAAAGTGGCAGAAACTGAGAGGCAATCAAATAAAATGTGATAAATTATTATTTGAGTAGTTATTTAATTATATACATGCAAGTCTGTGTATATCTAGATGCTTGTCTTCTGAAGGACAACTTTTAAGAGTGGTGAGCGGAAAAACTTTGAGTTTCAAAGAAACACTACAGTGGGATGAGCTCCTCTAATAGTCTGTTCAGATAGGTTGTAAATCGTTAATTAAAATCAATGTATTTCAATGTAATCAAAGTTTTTTTTTTATTATTACAAAACAGGAATTTTGAAAATACATATTCTATAGTGTGGTTGAGTTTTAGAAATTGCTATCATTTATCTTAACATATATTAATAGTAATGAAATATGTAGGCTAATTATTATATCAAAATGTGTTACGGATAAAGTTTTATCTCAGTCTTATACAGCATGGCCAGGGAATGCCCACAGACCATTCACTGCAAGTGTGATGCATATTGCAACAAAAATGGCAAGAAAATCCAATCAGACTGGCTGACTTGCTTTAGGCAACTCTTGTGAAACAGGTGTGTAGGTTTTTATCATTTTTAATTACAAAGTTTTGTTTACCAGATTGCTAGGATCACCTCCGAAGAACTAGTCTGATATTTTTATTAGATTAGCCAAAGCTTGCAAAGTTTATGGCATTGAATCTTTGAAATATATTTAAGAATTGCTACAGTTGAAGCAGATTAAGTAATTACCACTTTGTTGTGCGTATCCCCCTCCACTTTATGCAGAGCACCCCCGATATTTTCAGAAGCACCCTCAGCACTTTTGATCTGGAACTGGGCCTGCAGTAAGTGGCTGAATGTGGAAGTGAAAGTGTTGGTTTAAAGTAAAAAAGACTTAAATATTAATCTGTATCTCACCCACAACAACCATATCGGTTCAAAAAATATGGATTTAACCTCTGGAGTCTGATGGATTACTTTTATGCTGCATGCCTTTATGTTCTTTTTGGACCTTCTGAGTCCATTCTCTTGAATTGTGAGGACAAACAGAGCAATAATGAAGAAATAAAGCCATACACATCTGGGAAGCAATGATGGTGAGTAAACAATGAGAGAATTTTCATTTTTGGGTGAACTATCCCTTTAAAGCTGATATTTTATTATATCTGTGGGTAGATTTATGTCAAAATACTTTACTCTTTCCTATTTCCTATCTTAGTTTATGTGCAGAGACAACTGCAAGTAACACATTTCAGGTTGATCTCCCTATGGCTCTATGGTATCAAAACATTGCTCTGTTTGCTTGTGCATCCCAACCAGCCTGATATAGCAACTGTAACAGTATAAAGGATGGGCAAGGACGAGGTGGGAACCAGATGAAGCTTCAAAGTAATATTTTAATGAAAACTTAAACAAAAAGACACAAAACATAAACACACAGCCATTCCTCCGTATCCAGGCAGCCGGTAGCGACAACTCTGTCCCCCGGCGGACGGCTATGGCTGCTCCTTTGGGCGGATGGCAGTGGCGAGGACTCCACGACAGCACATCCCTCCTCCTTCCCGGGTTTCGGCACCAATGTAACAGTATAAAGTATGGGCAAGGAGGAGGTGGGAACCGGACAAAGTAATATTTTAATGAAAACTTAAAATGACACAAAACACAAACACACACACACACACAGCAGCTGTGTGTGGCTCTCTCTGTCAAACCACCATCCAGCTCGACTTAATCCCTCTTCTCGGCTGATTAGCCCAATTGAGGTCTGGCCATGCACACTCACGGCCCGGGCCCGCCCTCCTCCTCATCACAGCAACATTGGCTCAACCTATGGCGTGAGTTTGGGGAGTGACGATCTTTTTGATCGACCAATCGCAGATAAGGATGATGTTCAGGAAACCTGTTTGAAAACCATCCATATTTTTTGTAATTTCATTTGGTGATACTAGTGTGGTGCAGAAATTACACCCTCCAGTTAACATTGAAAGCAAAATGAAGAAATGGTACAGAAATAGCCTAATGTCCATTTTCCCTCTCAAATTACCTGCCAGTTGTTTCTACAGGAACTGGATGTTGAATGCCAATCTGTAATTTCTAAACGTTCATTCATCTAGGGCTCACCCTGATTCAGGTCTGAAGTTTGGATGCATTTCTTTCCCATTTAATGTCCAATTAGCCCCCCCTTGTGCTGGTTTGTGTTTCATTTACATGGACAGTTGGCTTAAAAAAAGTCTTGTGGTCGCAATTATGGAATCAAGAGGGATGGGACTCCATTTCCTAAGCTGTTTTCCTTTCTCTTAATTGTGCTCTGAACTGTAATCAGAGAAGGGCTGATGGCATTTATCCCTTAATTACGAGGTTGATGATGGGACATTGCCTGACACCCTGACAGAAAAGAAATACTTAAGAGTTTCATCTGATGGGGATTCATTCAAAACCTCCCCTGTATGCAATCATTCCAGAGAGGTGCTCTATCTTTCTAGTGCAGTGTTGCCGGTCTTCACAGATCAATGTCATGTGCAACTCACATTGGCAGTAAAGTGAACGTGTTCTGGTGAGCAACATTCTGTTGTCTTTACCTAAAACCCATCCTCTTAAAACACTTTTTCATTTCCCCCTCTAAGGTGGAATAATATTTTAATTTGGTGATCTAGGGTAATCAAATCCTCCCATCCTCTGCAGTCAGTGAGCAAGTGGCGCCTGGTGGTGTCATTGCAGAAAGGCACATAGTCTCAAGAACCTGCATGCTCTCTGTTCCTCTGTGGAAAAACAAGTTCCTAACCTCAACCTGATCTGCTGAGACTGTCACATCCTTCAAGAAATGGCTGAAGACACACCTCTCCCACAAGCACTTAAGTAAACCATAAATATAAAAGGTACTTCCAGTCAATACACTACTTTAAAAAAAAAATTTCCCTTTCTTTTCTCTCCTTTTCTTCTGCTCTTCTGTATTACCCCTGATTATTCTTGAGACAACGTGACCATACAGGAAATCGACACCAGCACCATGCTGCCAAATTACTGAGAAGTGCAATCCCTCATATGTTCGACAACACTTCCAGCTTCGACCACCGGGGGCAGTGATTTGGATTTCAGTTAGCACAGACCCCTTTCAGCAGCAGAACTTTCGATCTACTGTCACCGAATTCACAGTGTGATCAGTCTGCTTGAGAATTGGCATTGCGGTAGTACTGCAAATCTTGTTGGCTCCTGTATGAAACATTGTGTATGATGATCCTCATTTGTAAGTCGCTTTGGATAAAAGTGTTTGCAGAACAATTGCTGTAAATGTAAAACCCAAACTATTTG
The DNA here is from genome assembly GCF_019703515.2 of Myxocyprinus asiaticus. Lineage (NCBI taxonomy): Eukaryota > Metazoa > Chordata > Actinopteri > Cypriniformes > Catostomidae > Myxocyprinus > Myxocyprinus asiaticus. Next base: position 41,030,649 of record NC_059347.1, on the reverse strand, counting down.
ACCACCTTAATAGTAAAGCCATTAAATTCCCATGCTAGTCTAGGTTTGTTTCTGCTAGTTTGTTGCTTGCTGATGGATCTGCATAGCCATGTTGTTTACCAGCAAATCTTAGCCTGTGAAGCTGGTCGACCAGTATGGTTGTTCTGGCAATGCTGGTTAACAAAGGAAGTCTTGCTGGTTAAGATAGTCAAAAAACTTTGTAGGAATACGAGCACACCAGCATTCTGTGTTGTGAACTAGAATTAAAAACACAACATTCTGTATGCTGGAAACTACAGTAGCTAATGTATGCTGTTTTTTAGCATATCAATACTTGTAATTACTTCAAATTCACTTTAATGTCAAGATCAACATTTCGTAACAAAAGATCAGAAATTTTGTTTGTAATATTCATGTCTGAATGAGAGATGATTAGCAAATTAATAGTTTCTAAAAACATGAACTGACCCCCATAATATTTAATAGGTCTGGTTATGCAACATGCAGTGAGGAAGACTCATTAAACATTGTTTCCTAAATGCAACTGAGCTCTGTGCTGTTAAGGCTATTAGGAAACACATTATGAAATTAGGAAGTGCTCCATGATCAACATTCACACTGAGTTTCAGGATGTTTTCAATCTCAGATATGTAACAATAACAGTTTGGGCCTGAATAAGTAATTAGGTGAATGTACAAAAAATAAACGAAATGCACTATACAGTCATGTCTATGTGCTATATTTTCACAGGTGGCATTGCAGTTTCCCTTTGTGAATAATGACAGCAATTTTAGGGTTGCACCTTTTAGTTTTTTTATGCAATCATTCATTGTTATAAAAAAATAAATAAAATAAAAAATTAAAAAAATGATATATATATTTAATCAAGCTGTCAGGTATGTCATAATATCGTCCTTCTTTGAAAGCAGCTATCACAATAAGCTGCCCGATGTGTCAATTTTCTGTTGTGAAGTCTCTGGTCAATAGGTCAAATTGCCAAAGTATGTGAATAGAAGTCACTGGAGCCAATCCAGACATAAATTATATTTTTTGAGCCAGTCAAGTGAAGCAGTGTCTTCTGGGAGCTGTTTAACAAAAAGACATGTAACTGGTGATCAGGGTTGGGGAGTAATGGAATACATGTAACGGGATTACGTATTTAAAATACAAAATATAAGTAACTATTCCACTACAGTTACAATTTAAATCATTGGTAATTAGAATACAGTTACATTCAAAAAGTATTTTGATTACTGAAGAGATTACTTTGCATTTTATTGTCATTTGTTTCATTTAATATTTAGTCCTTTCAGATGGAAAACATTTATACGTATAAATGATGCGATCCAAAGTGCATTTGAACAGCGGTGAAACACCTTCTTATGAAGTGTTACATTCATACGAGCAGACAGAGAAGTAAGTTTGAAGTAAGTCTGGAGCAGAAGAAATAGAAATAAACCTTGTGTAAATTGTCAGCTTTACACTAAGCTAAAATGCTATTTCTAGTCATTTTACATGCACGTTACCAGGCACGATCATATTGTTTATCAAGAAAATTCACGTTGGATCATAATTTCTTTTTTCTACCTTCAATATTAGGGCAAAAATCGTATTCTTGATAATAATATTTATGTTGTTTTACTGTAAAAATATCTAAAAATCCTTAAAACAAGATCAATTTGATTTATCTTGTTTTAGAAACAACACTGCATAAGATATTTCGGTTTTTCAGAGAATGTATTTTTAACATGTGTATTTTGTCTTACTGTACTGGCAGAGTTTTTTTAGTCAAAAAAAGAGAAAAAAATCTACCAGTGCTGAAGAAATAATCCAAAGTATTTAGAATACGTTACTGACCTTGAGGAATCTAACGGAATACCTTACAAATTACATTTTACAGCATGTATTCTGTAATCTGTAGTGGAATAAGTTTCAAAAGTAACCCTCCCAACCCTGCTGGTGATGGCGACAGTTGTAAAAATCTGGTGAAATGAAAACTGCTCTAGTCTCTTTTCCAAAATCCTGAGGGATTCATGTCAGAACACATGGGATGGAGGAGAATTCAATATGTTGCACTGCAGGTTGGAGGTGAGAAGCCTCACCCACATCAGGTAGTAAATTCACAACTCACTCTAACACGGTATTTTCCTTGTTGAATCTGAGAGAATGCATTTCTAGCAGATTCTTCTACTCATGAAATCCATAGTCAAGGGAAGTTAATGAAATAGTTTACCCAATTTTTCAGCAAAAGTCTTGACAATGCTGAACAATGAAAGTTCTTGAGTAATAATGCAAGGAAATGTGAATGAGCTTCTTTTATAAGGCTCATGAACATACAGTTGACGTCAAGGTTTTTGCTAATAAATGACTTGAAATTCTGGGTTGTTTCTTACTAAAACTTAACGTATGTCTTCAGAAGACTTGGAGTAATGACGTATGGACTATTTTTAATAATACAGTACTTTAGAGTCTTTTTTAAGCCTTAAAGTGAGGCACTATCTAATGCCATTGTATTAAAGACACATTTAACTATATTAAAACGTTTTTTAGTGTGTTCCGCATGAGAAAATACATAAGGGTGAGTAGATTTTCATTTTTGGGTAAACTATTCCTTTAAATAGACTTTTTAAAAACAACTTTGTGACTATTTGATTAATTGGATTTTATACTTTCTCCTCAATGACAAACCATTAATTGATTACAATGACAAAGTCATAGAAGGAGGACCATATGAGGAACTGTGCTTAGAGGGAATATTGTGGAAAGCTTCCACTTAATAAAAAAGAAATGGTGGCCTGGGTAGCTCAGCGAATAAAAACGCTGACTACCACCCCTGGAGTTCGCAAATTCAAATCCCAGGGCGTGCTGAGTGACTCCAGCCAGGTCTCCTAAGTAACCAAATTGGCCAGGTCGCTAGGGAGGGCAGAGTCACATGGGGTAACCTCCTCGTGATTGCTATAATGTGGTTCGCTCTCAGTGGGGCATGTGGTGAGTTGTGCGTGGATGCTGCAGTGGATGGCGTGAAGCCTCCACGCGTGCTATGTCTCCGCAGTAACGCGCTCAAAAAGCCAGGTGATAAGATGCGTGGGTTGACGGTCTCAGACGTGGAGGCAACTGAGATTCATCCTCCGCCACCCGGATTGAGGCGAGTCACTATGCCACCATGAGGACTTAGAGTGCATTGGGAATTGGGCTTTCCAAATTGGGGCGAAAAAGGGGAGAAAATAAAAATAAATAAATAAATAAATAAATAATAATAATAATAATAATAATAAAAAAATGTTAATAAAAAAGGAAATAATGGACTCTAATATCGAGTTCTCCTTGACCTGTAACCCCACAGATCTGCTCCATCACAGTGGTGACAGCTCTGGCTTTAGGTTAGTTAGTCTGGGCACATTTTGTGATGATAGACGGGTTAGAGCTCACCCTGCTTTATAGGATGTGGTACAGTAGTAGGGTACACATTCCAGCCCCTAATGAATACAGGGTTCTGAACACACAGAATGTCTACAAGCTGACAGCACCTTATCGAATAGACTTCTGGCTACTTGCCCGATATCAACCCCAAAACCCCAGTAACTTTTTGGATTAAATTCAACAATGCACATCTTACATCAACCCTGACAATGAATTAAAGTGAAAAATAAAACAGTGAAGGACTAAAGGGCTTTTCATAAAAGGCTCATCCTGTGTGAAGCGCTAAATCTGAAGGACCACAGAGCAGTACAGTTTACAGTACAGCATTGTGCTTTATCTGTATCATCATCATCATGCCCTATTGCGCTGTATTTCTGTTCTTGTGAAAAAGCAGAACTATAGTAGTACAGGTAAAGTGAAAGATTCGTAGAGTATCTGAATGCAAACTGCAATAAACCATAATTATTTAAATTATAAAAGGCAAATTGAAAATATTTATAGAAGCCAATGTTTAAGTTCAACATGAAAATACTGAAAACTGAATAGAGACATTTAACCAAAACCATTGGCAATATACCTCAAGTCGAGTGCAATAAGATTTTACATGCACATATCACTAGCATTCCATCTAGGGAGATAGTTGTGAGTGTGATTCCTTTTAAATGTTTGATAAAATGTAAAAGTTTGAGACAATAGTTACACATAACGTGCTGTTCCACAAGCCCCTGGCTTTGTTCTTCTCCACATTTACAGGCCCAGAGGTCTGGGTATAACTATATCAGTATTATACCTCACTTCCACAAAGCCCAGAAAGGTATTAAACTCACCAAAACTGGCAATGTCACTTTATTTTTGGCTGATCTCACAAATTATTGAGGTCAAGATTTCAGTTGGGGATATGGTACTGGATTAGGTTTGCCAGTCAGGTTCAATTAAAACATTTTTTTTTTTTTTTAGAATACCTAACACCACTGCTGCCGAAAGCTTCTAGACATACATCTCTCCAACTGCCAAGCGAGTCATGACAAAATCCATTTTGAACATTCCTTTAACTATTCCATTCCCATTTGAGCTATGGCACTTACAAATGGCTTTGATCTCAAAATATCCCATGACAAGGTGTCAGGTTGCCCTCTTTAGCTGAAATGATGCAGGCAATGGAACACCTCAGAGAAATGGATAGTCTAGAATACAAATCTAACTTAACTGCAAAGTGACAATGTTTTTTCAAAGGATATAATATAATGATCTAAACTATGATGATTAAAAATGTATGTTAAGTTACGTGAAACATCTGTAATTCACTGACACATGACAGGTCTGATAGGCACAGTTGCTTCAACAGATTAATGTAATAGTGCAGTCTCAAAGACTCTTGGGAGACAGGACAGTGGCAAAAAAACAGAAGGGTGTTTTTATCCACTTTCCTTACAGCATTAACAGGCCTGTTCCTGTCCACCGGCCACAAATCAACCTCACACTAAAATTCTGCCAAGTCTTCCTAGAGATCTGAAAACGCACTTGATTGGACAAACAGGGATGCTTTAAGAGTGAAGCACAAATCAAATCAGTGTTTTGTGAGCCAAGTGACTGGCGTCAGTACCATCCAGGGAATTTGCACACATAATTCCGATAAATGGTACGCAAGGGGGAAAAAATTGGACACAGCAGTTTGATGTTTAAATTAAGAGTGTCATTCATTCATACAAATATGCACAACCAGCCATAGTATACTAAACGATCAAAGCCAGTTGTGTTGACATTACAATATAGACTTCTGTGCCAAAGCAATGCTAGTCTAATATTACTGATTAAAGACACCTCAAGTCGTAATTATGACTGGGATACCTGAGTTTCCGAGATGGGAGGAGTCCTAAACTTTCAACATGGTGGAGAAGAGTACAGTTTCTATAGTGAATGACAGATTTTGTTCATTTTTCTAAATACAGCTAATTTTAGCACTTGCTTTGTTGGTCATATTCATTTATTTATATCACCAAGCTTTCTCTGCATGCACATTTTACACCATTTAAATAGCTTTTATTTGATCAATATTCCATTATCGTCAGCAAGCTTACTGAGTATTATGTTTTATGGTGTCAAAATAAAACTCCTCAAGAAATATGTATGAATGAACCAGGCGTCGTCCATGTTTCCTGTTCTTTCCAACAACAAAGCACTTGAACACGACATACTCATAATTACCGCTTCAGAAGTGGGAAGTAGGATAATTCCGATAGCACATGAAGGCAGCATTAAAACATAAGACCATAACTGAAGACCTGTGCATATTTTACAGGACATTCAAAGGCAAAGATTCAGCTGTCCACTTCTTGGCTACTGATATGAAATAATGTTGCTTCCAGATACTGTAACTTTGTCCAGATTTGGTCTAGTCTCCATGACTGCAGCCCAGAGAGAAAGTTGACATAAAAAAAGAAATTTCTCCATCGTTAAGTTTACTGAATCTTCCTTGTCAAAAAATGCATGCAACTAAGTACGCTTAATTTTACTTAATTTTTTGTTTACTTGAATCTTTTTGTGTTGGGACAACATTAATATTTTTTGTTTGGTTAAAGGTAGAGTAAGCAATTTCTGAGAAAGACTGTTGATATTTGAACTCAACTGCCAAGCAAATACACCCCTCCCTTCAGTGCTCCTTCAGAAGCTCCGCCCCACAAATTCACGCACGTGCAATAGTGTTGTGTGGATCGGTCCCATCCACTTTGATTATTTTCCCATTTACAGAGCCAGGGCTGTGTACAAACACCTAATTATTTTTTTTTCAGTGCACACACAGAACGGACAGCTTGCGGACCGTTAAGAGATATTCGTGGAATTTGACAAAAAAGTGTATTGGATTCAAATGACTTACTCCACCTTTAAATGAAACAGGGCAGGTGATTTCTAGTTCCCAGCATGCTTTGCATGGGACTCCATAGGGAGAGTAAATGTTAAAATTAAGTGTTATTTTATGTGTTTTTGTGCAAGATTATTATAAAGAGGAACATTTGTTTTTGTTATGTTGGACAGTTACCAAGCTGCACTTAGTAGTGCTTCCAAACAGCATATAAATGGAGTTAATTAACAGAGGTTCGGGAGGAGCATGTTAATTTTAATCTGACAAATCACAGCCCACGAGCAGGAGTATATAAGCCACTGCTTACCTGCTTCCTGTGACAACTCTCCTGACATGAGAGTCTTTCCAGCGTCACCATAAGTCCCAGGCAGGCGGCTCATAGGATGCAACTTCGCTGCAAAACATTCAGCTCCACCAGAACAGCTCTTCCATCCAAACAATCTCATTATTCAACAGAAGCTGCCACAGCAGCTCTTTGTTTTTAGCAGTATTGAAGGCTACCACGTTAAGTGTTATATATGTATGTATATGTGTATATATATACAAATTATATATGTCTTTCTATGCTCCATTCGATGAAGCAGTTTATAGCATGAAGTTGCTGCCGCAAACTGGCTGCTCCTGCACTTTAAAAATGTGAAACAGCTTCATGCCATTAGAATTAAATTTTATTTGAAAGCGAAAGAAACATAGATTAACTATTCAATCCAACCACCATTTCAACCCCCAGCATTTTTAATCAGGTTCTGCCGCACAGGTGATGCCTGTCAGCCTCATTACCACACCACAGCTTGTTTACAGGGTGTGCTCTATTCAGCGATTGTTCGTCATCTTCTAACATGAATATCACGATTGTTTCTCCCTCCAAAGTGCCTTTCGGAGCATGATTTATTTCATTCTGAACACAGGGGCATCATGCAACACAGAACTCCCTTCAGTCGACCGATAATCTAATGACAAATTCTTTTCAAACCAACGCAGACATTTTAACGCATGCTCACTGCCGCGCTGCACTCGCTCTGACCGAACAGACATGAGCCGAATTCGGCTCCGCAAGAGGCGGATCATGCGCCACGTTCCAACTCATTCATAATCATTCTGCAACGTGTCTCGCTTCCTCTCAGCATTATTGACATATTGACGTATATTGTACAGCAGGGGGCAGTCATACTCCTAAGGAGCGAATGACCACAAACGTATCCTTCAGCAATGACTGCAAGTCCATTTCTCCTGCATATCTGCATGCAGTACAGAGCCAAAGCTCTTATTTCTCAGATCATTTTATGCTGTCTTTTTCACATTGTTTAAGACATACTATATTTCCCAGCACATTTCTCTTGCATTTCTGTATGTAGTGCAGAGCTGCAACTCAAAGCATTTCTAGATATTTCACTCCTTTTGTTATGCAATGCATTTCCTATGCAAGAAGTATATTGTACTAGAGGTGACAGTTATACTCCTAAAGAGCGAATGTACATGCATATCTGAATGCAGTACAGAGCCAAAGCTCTTATTTCTCAGATCATTTCATGCTATTTTTTCACATTGTTTATGAAGATGTACTGTATTCCCTTGCACATTTTTTTTTCCTAAAGTTTCACCTGAATATGATTATTTTGTCTTTTCTACAGCAACGCCTGAAATTGCGCCTTCCGCAGGGTCTCACCAATATTACTTCCAGCAGGTCTCTGCGAGAGCCATTTAAATTCCTGTCACTGGATTGTACGCAGGTTTACCTCTCACTTTTTCTATCTAGGTGTCTTTTTCCAAGACTTCACCATTACCTACCGAGGAGCCAAAGATGGCAACCATTTTAGTTAAGCACAACTGCGGTGCTTCTGCCTTCAGCTCAAAACATCCCTAAGCAGCACACATTTGCTGTCCACATGCCACAACTGCGGTGTCTTTTGGGTCATGTAACAAACCTCCATGACACCACAAAGCAGCGCAAACGTGCTGTACAGGCGCAGCAACAGCGGTGTCCTTCGGACCACGCGATATAAATATATACCCATCACAAACCGCAATTCAGCAAGGTTCTTTACTCTGCACCACCTACCATTCGAATGCAGTGTGGGCCCTCCCGTTCGAACGCTATGCAGGCTTTCCCATCGAATTGCAGTGTGGGATCTCCCGTTCGAATGCAGTGTGAGCCTCAGTGCATTGGTCGCAGGTGCTCCCAAATCAGTGTGAGATTTCATGTCATTCATTCCGTGGGCTCTCCCGTCCGAAACGCAGTATGAGCTCTCCTGTTCGAGTGCAGTGGTGGTGCAGTAATCTTAAGAGCCTTTTAGCTTTTCCCGTTAACCGTGGCATTGGCATTTCCTTTGCTCATGGTCGAAATGAGCCCGACACACAATAAGGTGTGCCTAAATGTGATAAACTATGTGTGCCCTATCTGATACTGCAGCCACAGTGCCCCACCAGATAATGTGCTGCAGCACCCGCCCACGCTCGATACTGCCGCAGCATTGCCCGCATACTCTCGATTATGCCACAGCATCACCCCTTTTGCATTTTGATACTGCCGCAGCAGTGCCCTGCCATGGCAAACGTAAAAAAGTTGTATTCTTAACTAACATTTCGCTTCCCTCAAAGCTGCATATAAACGTAATTGACACGTTTTCCACAACTAAACTTCTGCTTCCCTTACAGGCGTATATAAAGGTACATATTCCTAACTAATGTTTGCTCCCCCTACAGGCAAGTACAAACTAACCTTTGCTTCCCTTACAGGTGTTGATGATTCTTATGAAGTCTTTTGTGCCCTACTTAATACCGCAGCAACAGTGCCCCACCATGACAAATGTAATAAAGTTGTTTTCTTAACTAAATTTTTTGCTTTCCTCAAAGCTGCATATGAACATAATTGACACGTTTTCCATAACTAAACTTTTGCTTCCCTTACAGACGTATATAAAGGTAATACATTTACGTATTCCTAACTAACCATTTGCTCCACTACAGGTAAGTACAAACTAACCTTTGCTTCCATTACAGGTGTTAATAAATCTAATGAAGTCTTTTGTGCCCTACTCGATACCACAGCAACAGTGCCCCACCCATACCAATTGTGTATACACAGTTGTTAATATTTTCTCCACAGGTGCTTTCAATGTCTAAGTTCCATACTTTCATAGAAGTGCATCTACAGCAATGGAAATACAGCAGTGTTCCCACAGGAGCTCCTTCACTATGCCCCTAAATACTCAATCCACTGCCGCAGCAGTGGTTTAAACTCTGCTCCCACAGGAGGCCCACTTTACTGCCGCAGCAGCGTTTTACCATGCTTCCGCAGAAGCCTTATTTTGTTTTCGCTTCTCAGCAGCTGCAGCTAGCATTACAGGAGATAGCGGTCACCACCTCCTTTTCTCAAAGCACAATATTTCCCTATCCATGGGTAGTCTATTGATTGAGGCTACCCCTGCAAACAAGCCCCGTTCCTCTCATTCTCATTTTCCCTGTTCGATTGCTTGATGGGCTTACCCGTTTGAATGCCATGAGCGCTCTCTCTCTACGGAGCAGTCTCCCATTCGAATCGCAGCATGAGCCCTCCCTTTTGAACAATGCGAGCCAACTAGTGCTCACTTTCCCTGTTCGACTGCTTGCTGGGCTTACCCGTTCGAATGCCATGAGTGCTCTCTCTTTATAGAGCAGTCTCCCATTCAAATCGCAGTGTGAGCCCTCCCTTTCGAACGCAGCGCAAACCAACTCTCGTTCTCATTTTCCCCGTTGGATTGCTTACTGAGCTTACCAGTTCGAATGCCGCGAGCGCTCTCTCTCTCTATGGAGCAATCTCCCGTTCGAATCGCAGTGTGAGCCCTCCCTTTCAAATGAAGCACGACCAACTAGTGCTCATTTTCCCGGTTCGATTGCTTGCTGGGCTTACCTGTTCGCATACCGTGAGCCCACCCACTTCTACGACGAGTGGTGGTCTCTCGTTCGAATCGCAGCGTAGCCCTCTCGACCAGCAATTGTACAAGAACGCACCTTCAAACAAATGCTTAAAGCACTCCCTCTGTACATATTTTGATGGGAAGTACAATTCAGAAGCATCCGCCAATCCAGTTTTACCAAATAGAATTGTTGCTGGCTTGCTGTCCTAAATACTTCCTGCCATAGTCATGGTACTGTTCTTTCATCTTAACGCCTTTTTGGGGGTAATCAGGACTCGAGTCGAGTCTCGAGCTCCGAGCCCTCCAGTATACGGACAGCAAGCCAAATACGTGTACTGCTTCAACACAAGATTACATTAACATACGAACTACTGAATTAGTATGTTAACTTAACATTCACTGTCACTTGCTAGTATATAAAGAAATAAGTTTCATTTGAGTTACTTTGACGTGTCTAATTTTGAGTTTATGCAATTCAGTCAGGTTCTTGATGCACGTGGCCAGATTATTTTCTTTATACTTTTGCTTATTATGCTTAAAATCAACTATAATCAGTAATGCAATCATATTCATATCCACATTCATGTACTCATTTCTCCATTCATATCATCATTGTACTCCTGTATCTATACATTCATACTATCAATGTACTCAATTATATTCAAAATAAATGCTGGAATATTAGGCCATTCTCTTTGTATGACATTTTATGAGAGTTTGTGCAAACTCTGACACCAAGAGACCTCAGAATCGCAGTCAGATAGACCTTAGTGTCTGGTTTTTATTTTTTATTGTATAAACTTTATGGACTCGAGACAGACATAGGATGTCTCGATTTCTTTGCTCATCTTGCTGAGCTCAGTAATTTATGATACCTAGCTAGAACAAACATGCAAGGGGGTCTGTTCATTAGATGAGACAGCACTCTGTATTATTAGTTTTGTTACAGGACTTAGTCCTTGGTTATATCTTTAGATTTATTTACTCAACATTTATAATCAAACATTTTATTTCTGCATCGTTACATTTATTTAATATTCATTTTTATATTGATTTTATTTCATTTATAAATTTGTACAAATTAAGTTTATTCCTTCTACAAATCATCTGATTTATTTAAGTTATTTCCATCTGCTGGATCACTCTGCACCAGTTCTCTTTTCATTAAGTATTTGAGATGAGATAACACAGTAATTTTAAGTCAGGAAAACTCACTTCAAATGTGTGGAACCACTGTCCACAATTGTTTTTTTTTTTTTTTTTTTGTGTACATTTTCCTAACTGTAATGGCCTCCATACACATAATCAGTAAGGTTCAAGGGGACTTGTTTCACCCTGGCTGTTCTCCAGAGTCATGGTTATCAATCTGGGACAACATTAATTATGTCTGGTGCTATAGCCCAGTCCCCTGCCTGGAGCTACCTCACAGAGATAGACACACCAGTTCCTTGATTTACAATTAAAATTAGAAGAAATGGGGGAATGTGTTCAGAGCAAGCAGATTGTAACCTTGCATTTGACATACAATCCTTCTATTAAAATTGTGACATCATGCACACAGCCAATGTTCTCGCTGTAATGATAGAGTAGGGACAAGCTTTAGTAGCATTTGTTGTGGGTTATTAGAATACAGTAAAATATGTTACACAGTGTTTAAGGAAAAGCTTATGGACAAATGTCGGGTTTACATGTACAGACGGAAATCACCACACAATGAAATATTACTGTATTGCTGACAATATTTGTATATATTATTTATATATACATTATATTAGGAGTCAACTATTACACATGATCAAACAAAAGTAACAAATGCTCAAACTTTCCATTTAGGAATAAGGCATGCCCCAAAACACTACTGAGCTCAATCATCTACTTCTCAATTACATAATTCGGGGCTTAAAGGAAAAGTTCACCAAAAAATGAAAATTGAAAAATTAAAATTCTCTCATCATTTATGTTCCTTCAGATGTGTAGGACTTTATTCTGTTGTACATAAATTAAGATTTTTAGAAGAATATCTCAGCTCTGTTCATACATTCATTGCTAGTCAATGTTCACCAGAACTTTGATGGTCCAAAAAGCACATAAAGGCAGCATAAAGTAATCCACACGACTCCAGTTGTTTAATAAGAAGAACGTGGAAGTGAAGTGAAGTGAAAGTGGACATTTATAGTAAAAAAAAGGACTTAAATATTGATCTTTTTCTCACCCACACCTATCATTTCGATCTGAAGACTTGGATTTAAACACTGGAGTTGTATGGATTACTTTTATGCTCCCTTTATGTGTTTTTTGGACCTTCAAAATTCTGGTGACCATTGACTTGCAATGAATGTATGAACAGAGCTGAGAAATTCTTCTAAAAAATTTTGTCTTCTGCACAAGAAAGAAAGTCATACACATCTGGGATGGCATGAGGCTGAGTAAATGATGAGAGAATTTTCATTTTTGGGAGAACTTTCCCTTTAAGACAGTGACATTTTTTGACAGAAACAAATCTCCTCTAATGCATCTGTCTTCACAATAGTTTGAATACGTTACAGGTGATATTATAGGTAGATCTAAATAAATATGATGTGGCCCTGGCCTGTAATTGAAAACTAATAGCCTTCTCATAAATGGAAAATCTTATTGAATGTTGTAAAACTTGTCACTGCACTGATCTGCAATATCACGTAATGGGTTCTGCAGACCCACTCTAATAATCCCCAGATTATCCACAATGTTTTCTAACTGCAGAGAAGACAGTCTCCATTCAGTGGGACAGGTGGCTGAAATAGGGCCCATGAGAAACTGTTGTAACATAAGCTCAATTAGGAAACATGACATCAGATTCCTTCCTCTCACTCACATATGGACATTCACAAATCAGCGCAGATTGTGAAAAGCTGGTGTATGACTATTAAACAGATTTTTTTGAAAAAATGTGAAGAACTTTGTGGTTATATGTCACAAAGAAATATGTCCAACAACTGTTCTTAGGACAAAACGGCCATGAGTTTTGAAAGTGTGTCAGCTGAATACATGTTGTATGATTGTTAGTTTGAAATACCCTGTAACATCTTTAACACTAGGTGATGCAGTTTTTACTCTTAACTTTCGTTTGACAAAGGAAGCGTCCATGGACATGTAGTTAGGGCAGTTCACACCGAACGTTTTGCGTCCGTTTGCACTATTTTTTAATTGTTTTCCTATGCAGACATGCGCTATACGGACATCTTTGATCCTTTTCAGCGTCTCGCGCAGCTTTAAAAAAAAAAAAAAAAAAAAAAAAAATATATATATATATATATATATATATATATATATATATATATATATATATCGAGTGACCTTGCGTTCTTGCGGTGTCTGGCTATTTTAGAGCAGAACGCGTTCCGTCTGAACAGCCCCTAACCCCCTATTACAGCGCCCCAGCGAGCAGACAACTTTCTGGAGTATGCGTTTATAAACAGCATAGAAATAATCAGAAATTTCTACTGCACATTCACTGTGTGAAATGCACAGGGACTGGTGGGTTAAGGGCCATGTTAGAAGAGCATCTTTTGCAATATGAACGTAGAGTAGGCCTACTTCAGACGTAAATTACCAACTGTAAGTGTAAAACGTACTTAATTTTATTTTTAAAATGATATAAAAACAGCGTCATTTCATTTTATAATATTGAGCCGATCTGTCCAATATAACCCAGTACAAGCGAGCAACGGAACGCGCGTGCACACAGATGTGTTGGATATATGGGCGCGCGAGATTTGTCGCGTGAAAGCTCTAAATTCTTACCTGAGGGCAGCGCGCCAGATCCTGTTTCAGATGAGTCCGCCTGGAAAGCTCCACTCAGTGCACACAGAGATAAAATGAACCACATCTTTGAAAAACAATGTTCTTCCAAAAATGGCAAGAACGACATAAACTTATCCCTCAAAATGATTAGATAAAAATTCATTTTTGGTCATCTATGTAACCTGGAGGAAAAAAAGTAACGAATATAAACTATAGCCTAAAATTTTGTTGTTTTGTTGATAAGGAATACAGTACGTGGTAGTGGTATCTTATCAGTCCACTTTTAGGAGAATTCTTGCTGTGCAGGCTTCTCAATCATCCCTCTTCTCACCAACGCCCACATTACATGAACCAACCAATTTGAAGCAAGAAAGCCTGTCCTTCAGACACCACAGGTGGAACCCTGATTCACATTGGCCCTTCTGTACACTTTGTATTCTGCAATTGCATGCTTTGATAAATCTTTTCCACAAAGCAGGATTTACATCAGTGTACAGTGAGCAGTGTCCAAACAGTCTTCAGGTATCAGTAATAGTCATAGTTATCCATAATTACTGCAGTTCACAAATTCAACATATGGATATTTCCAGGGAAATGTAAATGTTTAATAATGACCATAAAAGAAAACTGTATTTGAGATTTCTGTTTTTTTCTTTTTTAATTCAAGTTCTTTGCTTTATACAAAATGTTGTAGTAGAAACAACTACAGATTTCAAAGTCTGGACATGGAACAGAAATCAGGCAACAAACAAGTCAGTAGCAGAATCCAAAGAAAGGATGTGCCAGCTCTTATGCATGAACAGAGCTGTCAACATAGATCAATACTGTTTTCTTTTATTTATAAATGATTTTGTTTTTCAACAAATAACCTAATTCATATCAAAGGTCATTTAAAAAATCAAATCAAAAAAGAATACATTGTATCAAAAGTACGATGATAAACAATGGGTATTTCATCATGCACAATTTAAAAACATGCAAACATTAATCTTTTCAAGGAAAACATATATATACACATATATATATACAGCTCTGGAAAAAATCAAGAGACCACTGCAAAATTATCCGTTTCTTGGGATTTACTATTTATAGGTACAGTTGTGTTCAAAAGTTTGCACACCCTTGGAGAATTGGTAATATATGTACCATTTTTAAAGAAAACATGAGTGAGCAGGCAAAACACATTTCTTTTATTTCTTATGAGATTCATATTCAACTGTAGGTTATAACAGAATGGCACAATCATAAAACAAAACATGGCAACAAAGAAAAAAATGAAATAACCCCTGTTCAAAAATCTGCATACCCTTAGTTCTTAATACTGTGTATTGCCCCCTTTAGCATCAATGACAGCATGCGGTCTTTTGTAATAGTTGTCTATGAGGCCCCAAATTCTTTCAGGAGGTATAGCTGCCCATTCGTCTTGGCAAAATGCCTCCAGGTCATGCAAAGTCTTTGGTCGTCTTGCATGAACCGCACGTTTGAGATCTCCCCAGAGTGGTTCGATGATATTAAGGTCAGGAGACTGTGATGGCCACTCCAGAACCTTCAACCTTTTTCTGCTGTAACCACCGGAGGGTCAACTTGGCCTTGTGCTTAGGATCATTGTCGTGCTGGAAAGTCCAAGAGCGTCCCATGCGCAGCTTTCATGCAGAAGAATGCAAATTGTCTGCCAGTATTTTCTGATAATATGCTGCATTCATCTTGCCATCAATTTTCACAAGATTCTCCGTGCCTTTAGAGCTCACACACCCCCAAAACATCAGTGAGCCATCACCATGCTTCACAGTGGGGATGGTATTCTTTTCACTATAGGCCTTGTTGACCCCTCTCCAAACATAGCGCTTATGGTTGTGACCATAAAGCTCTATTTTTGTCTCGTCACTCCAAATTACAGTGTGCCAGAAGCTGTGAGGTGTGTCAAGTTGTTGTTGGGCATATTGTAACCGGCTTTTTTGTGGCATTGGCACAGTAAAGGCTTCTTTCTGGCAACTCGACCATGCAGCTCATTTTTGTTCAAGTATCCTCGTATTGTGCTCCCTGAAACAACCACACCATCTTTTTCCAGAGCAGCTTGTATTTCTCCTGAGGTTACCTGTAGGTTTTTCTTTGTATTCCGAACAATTCTTCTGGCAGCTGTGGCTGAAATCTTTCTTGGTCTACCTGACCTTGGCTTGGTATCAAGAGATCCCCGAATTTTCCACTTCTTAATAAGTGACTGAATAGTACTGACTGGCATTTTCAAGGCTTTGGATATCTTTTTATATCCTTTTCCATCTTTATAAAGTTACATTACCTTGTTACGCAGGTCTTTTGACATTTCTGCTCCCCATGACTCAGTATCTAGCCTGCTCAGTGCATCCATGTGAGAGCTAACAAACTCATTGACTATTTATACACAGACACTAATTGCAATTTAAAAAGCCACAGGTGATGGAAATTAACCTTTAATTGCCATTTAAACCTGTGTGTGTGACCTTGTGTGTCTGTAACAAGGCCAAACATTCAAGGGTATGTAAACTTTTGATCAGGGCCATTTGGGTGATTTCTGTTATCATTATTATTTAAAAAGGATCCAAACAACTATGTGATAATAAATGGCTTCATAAGATCACTATCCATAAATAAAAGACAGTTTTTTTTGCATGATCAGTCATATTTTCAAAATCAATGCCAAAATTTCACAATTTCTGCCAGGGTATGCAAACATTTGAGAACAACTGTATGTGTTTGAGTAAAACGAAAATGTTTGTTTTATTCTATAAAGTACTGACAACATTTCTCCCACACTCCAAATAAAACTATTGTCATTTAGAGCATTTATTTGCAGAAAATGACAACTGGTCAAAATAACAAAAAAGATGCAGTGTTTTCAGACCTCGAATAATGCAAAGAAAACAAGTTCATATTTATTTTTAAACCAAAAATGTGTCCTTCACAAAGATGAATCTGACGTTAGACCATAAGGACCAGAAGACGACCAGGTGGAGGATCGGTGATGATCTGGGGGTGCTTCTGCAAGGCTGGAATAGGGCAGATTCATCTTTGTGAAGGACGCATTAATCAAGTTACGTACATGGATATCCTGGAAGAAAACTTGCTTCCTTCTGCTCTGGCAATGTTCCCCAACTCTAAGGATTGTTTTTTCCAGCAGGACAATGCTCCATGCCACACAGCCAGGTCAATCAAGGTGTGGAGTGAGGACTATTGTATCAAGACCCTGTCATGGCCAGCCCAATCTCCAGACCTGAACCCCATTGAAAACCTCTGGAATGTGATCAAGAGGAAGATGGATGGCCACAAGCCATCAAACAAAGCCGAGCTGCTTGAATTTTTGCGCCGGAGTGGCATAAAGTCACCAAACAGCAATGTGAAAGACTGGTAGAGAGCATGCCAAGATGCATGAAAGCTGTGATTGAAAATCAGGGTTATTCCACCAAATATTGATTTCTGAACTCTTCCTAAGTTAAAACATTAGTATTGTGTTGTTTAAAAATGAATATGAACTTGTTTTCTCTGCACTATTCGAGGTCTGAAAACACTGCATCTTTTTTGTTATTTTGACCAGTTGTCATTTTCTGCAAATAAACGCTCTAAATGACAATAGTTTTATTTGGAATCTGGGAGAAATGTAGTCAGTACTTTATAGAACAAAACAAAAATTTTCATTTTACTCAAACACATACCTATAAATAGTAAATCCAGAGAAACAGGTAATTTTGCAGAGGTCTCTTAATTTTTTCCAGAGCTATATATATATATATATATATCAATTTATCATGTTTGAAAAATTGAGTCTAGTGATTGAACAGTCTAGATCCACTATGGCAACAAGCCAAAGGACAATCAATGGATGTGCTAGGAGTGCAAATATTTGTTCCATAGTTACAGTTGAATAATTCAACAACTCATTACAATATCAGCAAAATTTCAGCACATCCTATTGCCTCCTTGTTCTTCAGCTTCACAGAGTTTGTAAAAAAAAATCAGTTCAGATTCTTGATTTTCATCTCAGATGCATGCACCTACATAAACTTGCAACTTTTTATAGATAGATTTTTTTTAATTTTATTTTTTTTTTTAGAAAAGATTTGGTCACTATCATGCTAAAGCCTGAATCTGGATTTCCCAGCAGGTACAGCTACAAAATGAATGTAGTAAAGTTTTCAAAGTGTCATCCTGTTGCATAGCCCTACATAAACAAAATTTCAAAGTACAGGTTAAAAAAAATGGAAAGAACAATCACCGTCAACAAAGTCCCGACACATTAGTGGATATGGAATCACCTGATTAGCCTATTAACTCTTGAAACATCTACAGTATTCTTCATCAGATAGGGAGATCAGCATGTACAGTAGACTGGAGCTCAAAATTCTGTTAATATGGAACTTATTTCGAATGATATTGGACCCATTGCCCATGACAACTTCAAGGGACAGTTCACCCAAAAAATGAAAGTTCTGTCATCATTTACTCATGTTCCAAACTCTTATGACTTTCTTTTTCCAGAAGTCAGAATGTTCAACTCAGTGACAATTCACTTTCACTGTATGAAAATGAGGATGAGTTAATGACAGACTTCTCATTTTGGGTGAACTTTAAATTACTCTTATTGTCTTCATACATTCCCAATTGCCTCCATTAAGATACAACGGTGTCCAAATACAGTGTTTTTTCTTTTTTGCTCTCAGACAGCTACACCTTCTCCATTCAGTGGTCAACATGGCTAAATATTCCTCTCATGTTACCAGTGCGATAAAAGGGAGCCGACCATATTTCTATACAGCCAGCAGCTGGGGAACAGCGGTAGAATGAAAGCAGTGAGTGTGTGTTTGTGTGTCTCGCGTGTGTTTGCTTGGAGGAGTGCCTTGAGGGAAAAAGTTTAACCTTAACACAGACCAGTCCACAGTACCGGTGCCAGGACTCTGACTCAACACAGCACACACTCATATCGGGAAACCTGCAACACAATTCAAGCACACACACCTTTGTGTCAGTCCCGTCTTTGCATCTAACCATAAAAGATCAAACAGAGACGGCAAATAGCAATGTAGCCTCGGCTGAGCATCTTCATCAGGACAGGAAATATACATAATAAATGTCGGTTTCATAACCATGGTCAATCAAATTGAAGACTTTTTTTTAACATGCAGTTTTATAACTGTGGTTATTAAGTCCCATCTGGACAAATATACAACTACTGCAGTTTCTATAGGTACTCCATACTAATATATGCATTTGGTAATGGAATTTTCAACATTCCATCAAGTACTAAAATTATACAAAAAACATCATTCAAGGACACAAGAATAAAAAAACAACAACAACAACAAAAACAATCATACTGTCTTATCCATCCAAAACCAAATGTGAACTCAAAGGTACTGTAGTCTTTACTTCTGATTAAGGCCTGCGATCGTAACGCCTTGTTGTTCCATTTGAACTTTTCAGAACTTGTTCAGTTTACTCTCTCACGCTCTCACATGTCGATGCACTAAAAAGGCTGAGGTTGCATCACAACTATGATATATTCAAAAGGTTAGGCACTTGGTAATAACATCTGGAGCAGTCAATAAGAATTGTAACACCTGACAGTATGGTGAAGCCATAAGCCATTTGCGTAAAACGGTTCATCTTTACAATACAAAAAAGCACAGAATGAATAGATCAAATATCTACAACAACTTGATATAAAACATTATGTATAAGTACATTACGGTTATCAAAGATTTCACACATTGTGATACAGTGTGTGCTAGGAATGGTTATCAGCAGCTTTATGAACAATCTGCTTTCTCTACATAGTGAAATAAATTAAGTGGGACATGATGGCTATGTGTAAGGTACACTGCTCGTGGAGGCCACAGATCTGTCAGCATGGTCAGTACTCTTAAGGCTAGTTCACACTGCCCCAACAAACGGCTCCAAACATCAACAAACACATTTGTTCGATTTAGTTTTATTAGTGTGTTCACCCTGTTGGTGTTTTGGGCAGTGAGACAATGACTGTTGTGCTTCCCTACATTCTAAGGCCACGTCCACACTAAAACGTTTTTAGCTGAATTGAAAACGCATTTATTTTGCGGCTCTCATATACTGTACGCTGGGATGGCATTTTCCTCAATCAAAAACAGAGACTTTCGAAAAAGCTCCCTGGCACTGCATACTTTGGAAAACATATGTTAGGAAACTGAAAATGTGGCCGAAATCCAACAGCTGACAGAATGGTTGAAATGTTTGATTTTGTTAGAGCAGTGTGAATCAGCCTTTAGAAGGAAACAGGACACACTGCTATTTTGCATTTTCGAAAATAAACATTAGTTTAAGAATGTTGCTTGTGTTTCTAGTCACTTCTGTAAGGGTTTCACCCCACAAAAGTCACAAAGATAATGTCAAGACAATATTTTTCATGGGAAAATTTGCATTTAGAGTGGAGCTCAGAGACTGGTTTTCAAAGAAATTGTCCAGACGCCCATTACGATCTACATTTGAAGCACTGAAGTTACATGGGTCCCTCTTTTCCCAGATTACACAAGCATATTTTGGCATATGAGGACTGCTGTTTCCCTCACCATAGCAAAGGATTAAGAGAGAGCCCATGTGTTTTCACAACATAAACTTTCACTGTCATGTATTTGTGAGAAGACGAAAATGGTTGAACCCCACCCACCTAACTATGTAGTTAAAGGGATGGACACCCAGAAGTTAAACTTTTGTCATCATTTACTCACCCTCATGTTATTCAATTTTCTTTCTTCTGTAGAACACAAAAGGAGATATCTCAGAGATGTCTCAGTCACCATTCACTTTCATTGTATGGAAATGAAAGTTGCAAAAAGTGCTTGGTGACTGAGACTAACATTCTGCCTAATCTGCTTTTGTGTTCCACAGTAGAAAGTCATATGGGTTTGGAACAATATGAGAGTGAGTAAATGATGACAGAATGTTCATTACTGGGTGAAATATCCCTTTAAAGTTTGGCAGGTCTCTTCTTTTGTATCTCACATCTGCTGATCTGTGGACATTTTTTATCCCCGGGACATTCCCAAATAATGACATGTCCGCACACATATGTACCACAGCATTTAACAAAATAAGAGATGATAAAACTCATCAAAAGTATCAATAACATCATCAGAATCGGTATGTGTTTATCTTAAAGCCATGCTAGCACAGTCATTCTCCTCTGCCTCTGGGTAGTACTGCCGTGCCCTGCCTCTGTTGGCACCGGTGCCCAAGGTGAAGTGATATACGTTGGGCACCCCATGAAACTGCTGTTGCAGAGGTGGGGGATTAGCAACAATCGGAATCCCTACAGTCCTGGGAGACTGTCCTGTCTGAGGGCTCAGATCCTCTTGGTAGACAGCAAAGGCTTCAGGCTGGAGGCAGCAGTGCTGGCCAGCAGGGTGGTCCGGGGGCCCCAGGAAGGGTTCTGAGTTAATGCGACTGACAGGGGCTGGCGAGCTGGAGATGGAGCCACTGTGTAAGAGGGCATTGTGCTCAGACAAACCACGGCTCAGCCTGCTGGGACTCGGGGGAGGCAAGCCAGTCTGAGTGCCCAGAAAGTGCACAGGGGAGGAGTTGGCAGTCCTGAAGGCCACGGAGGGACGAGGAGTAAGGGGGGTCTGGGGCAGCTGTCTGCGACAGCGGCTTGGAGTGCTCGCCCCTGAGGTCAACAACACCGGGCTCCCCTTAGCCCACCCACTGCCCTAGATGAAAATTAAACAAGCAAATCAAAACAATAAAATGATGAGGAAAATGCCCAAAAGATTAGACAGGGACCAGGAGGGAGGGAAGGAAGGAAACAAGAAGTAATAAGACAGTAGAAAAAGAAGGAAGATGGAAAGCAGGAACAAAGGGAGGGAGTGGAGAAGACAGTGAAGACAAAGAAAAGAATTACAGATAAATGCACGGATAAATGGTGTGGAAGAAGATTGGAAAGAGAAGTGAAAGGCCATGAGAGGTTGAACAACAGCCAAAGAGCAGAGAAACTTGAGTTTTCAATTTACGTTTTTATCACAAAACATGAATCACTTTAAATAAACTAAAATCTGATAATAGTAAAAAATTCAAAATCTCACTGCAGTCATATTATGTAGGTTATGTACAATTAAAATGCTGCTCCATATCCAGGCTTGGTACTGCAAACTCAAAAATCCAAATCCACCATATGTCTAGCCAAGCACCTCACAGAGGCTCTTCTAAACGCCACTATATGATTAGTACCCTGAGAGCTTTAAAATCCAACAACAGCCTGTACTGAGGAATCTTACTGTACTGCAGCCCCATTCTCCGCTTTAACATCTAAAACATGCAAAGGTTATACTGCAGCTTTACACAGCTGAGTTCCATGTGCTCCTCAAACTATTACTGTGATACTTTGGCTAAAACTGAATATGATTTGGAACGCTGGCTCTATCGACAGCCTCTGTGGCAAGTTTGTCAGTTACCACAGAAAGTCATTTTAACTAGTCTCTTAGTTTGCTGAAACAAATACTTTTACAGAAAGGAATTTACAATGAAAGTCTATGGAGCAAGGTATGCTCATATTGTTGTTGTTAAAGAACTTTTTAATTCTTCCATATAAAAATATGTTACTAGAGCTGTAAAGTTTAGCAGTACGATCTAGATACAGATCTGATCTTTTTCTAGCCGATTATTAGTTTCTGAAGTAATGCGTGTGGTGGATTGAACTCATCACATCCCTTTCTTGAATCCTTACACAATATATGGAAATTACTGGGTTTACCAGGTTATATGGCGAAGACAGGGATTGAAAGACTGTATATAATGTGACACAGAGAATGTTTGTAAGTTATTGTCACACTGTTCTCATGTTAACGCATATTAAGGTTGATTTTTAATTAAGTCTTGTTTTGAAATACTGTGTATTTTAAAGGAGGAACTGAAAACGCTCCAAGGAATGAAAACGGAAACAAACGAAATTATTTGCAGAACGAAACCGAAAAAGATAAATGTTGTTAACCAGTTAATAGCCAGTTAATTTCTTTCTGATAATTTTTTTTCATGAAACCAAAGTCTAAACTTTAATCACAGTAAATTTTCAGAATTACATCACTTACTGTTGCATAAAAAAAACTTTTTAGCTGAAAATGATAAGCATGTGCTTTGATTTTGAAGGAAACTGCTGCATCACACATTTCTTTGCCTTAATGCACATTGTGGATGTAGCTTTCTGTGAATGCTGAAGACCATTTAAACAACTATATATAATTACTATGTATACATGCATGGCTAATAATAAAATATTGAGATCAAAAGTAAATTTCTCAGCTGTTTCCAAATCTTCACTGAATTATTGTTAGATACATTATTATGCATTAATACAGACTTGATACTGCCAGGTTCTGACCAAGAAGCAGATCTGTAATTAAAACAAATAAAATAAATAAAATAAGAATAATTTTTTTAATCAGCCCGCATAAAATGACGTTTAATCCAAACACGCCCAGGCTGTGTGTGCATGCAGGAGAGAGAGATTTTGGCTATTAATTGATTTTAGACGGCCAGATGTATTTTTGAAATATTTGAAATATTTTCGAGTATATATTTAATATTAAGAAAACATTTATTGAAAAGACATATTTTATATAGGCTACTGTATACTTCTGCTTGTTATGATTTCTATGCTGAGAATTCCCCCACATGGGAATTTTTTTTAATTTTCACTTATTTTGGTAGGGGCAAGTCCCTTAGTTTGAGCTTCTTTTTCCAGACCAGGTCCCTTTTTTCTGGGAACACTTCAACGGGTATATCACCCACTCTTAGTGCAAAGTACTGAAAAAAATAAAATAAATAATGTTATTAACCATTCTTTAATTTAGTTCTTAACAATTGGCAATTGGAAAAGAGGCAACGGAAGGCTGGCAGAGGAATGCCAGAACCCGGAACAAAAAAATACAGTTTCTGCTCAGAACGACCAAAATGACAAACAATTATTTTTTAATCCCTGTATTAAAGTTTATTCCAGTGCAAAGCCCTGCCTCATAGATTCCCCCTTCTAAGTGCATTACTCTACACATGCTTTTTGCTCGTTTTTGTTTTTTAATTGAGGGATGAGTCAAAAGTATTGTCTGCGGAAATCAACAGCATGCCACATATACAGTCCATAGAGCTGAGCTTGTATTAAACCTGGAATATTCCTTTAAGCACTTCAGATCGTCATCATTACAAAAGGTTTTGGAGCTTACCAAATTCAACCTTCATCACTTAATTTTTACCTTGTCTCAAATACCTAAGCTGTCATTATTTAGACAGCACTTTCAAGTTAGACATCTGATTTTTTTCTTTTTTACCCTGATCAGTCTCTAACCCCAGACCCAACCCTTCCTCTGACCACATGTCCCTGTGTCCGGTCTCATCTGCCCCTCCCACCTGCTTGTTAAGATTGGCCTCCTGAGTTTCGCTGGGCGAGGTGGCACAGCTAGCCATGGCAGACTTGCTGTTGCAGTGATCCCGGCTGCCATAGCGATCACAGGAGTAATACCGCTGCTTCTCTGCCGAATGGTGCCTCCTCTTATGGGAACGACCCCGGTCATGCACCCTCTCCTCAATGGTGTCAGCTGCTGTGCCTGAGAACCAACCACAAATATGAGGGGAAGAATGGCAAACTGTCATAACCAGGAAAGACTGCATCATCATCTTCTGTTTATATTTGCTCCTGTTTTCTCAGAAAACTTGTTGAGTGCCCTATATTGAGCACTGAGAGGTTACTGTAAATACTTCCTTGTTCAACATGGATCATCAGGTTTTGTACCAACGTGTTGAGGCCATGCCAACTTCAGTACATGATGACAAAAAAGGAAAAAGAGGAACATACCAAATACTAAGAAATTCTAGAATTTGTTACTTTTTCATTTGAACTTTTCACTCAAATTATGCTAATAAAACAATCTGTAACATTTTCACTAGGGGTCACAGGATTTTAGACCCCACAATGTAAAATGATCTATTTTGCCATTGAAGTACATTTATAGATGCTATTTTTTTTAAGAGAGAACTGAAGATTTCACATTCTTTAACAAGACACAGGACATTCTCCAGTCAGAAACCTGATTGCCTCTAAATTGTTCTTCCCTGTTCTCGATTGGCCTGCTGAGAGGTAACCATAAATTAGCAGGTCATGGGTCTGCATGTCTGTCTGCCCCTTTTATCTGGCTAATAGAGGCCAGCCGCAGCCGGATGCACTCAAACCAGTTCAGCTGCTGCTTCTGCATTTCAACAGGCTGAATCTCACATGAGTCTAGGACAGGGGTGGGCAAAGTTTTCTGGGACAGGGCCCACATCGAGTTTTGAGCAGTACATGTGGTGCCCCATTGTATTGCTTTTGAGTTACAATGTCATGCATTGATTGTTTTTCATGTCTTTTAAGCCCAGAAATTGTTGTGTTCTCCTTCTAATGCACAATGCAAAATTTTGTGAAGTGTATATGTGACTGATGGAACTATTCTGCAACTGCCTAAAGTATTGCCCTACCAAGGTACATACTTTTATATCAGGCATTAGAAAAACTTGATAAAGGCTGAGTATAATTATAAATAGTTTATTTTTCCAACTCTACTTCCCTGGTTATAAAGTTGTGCTCAAACGTTTGCATACCCTTGGAGAATTGGTAATATATGTACCATTTTTAAAGAAAACATGAGTGAGCAGGCAAAACACATTTCTTTTATTTCTTATGAGATTCATATTCAACTGTAGGTTATAACAGAATGGCACAATCATAAAACAAAACATGGCAACAAAGAAAAAAATGAAATAACCCCTGTTCAAAAATCTGCATACCCTTAGTTCTTAATACTGTGTATTGCCCCCTTTAGCATCAATGACAGCATGCGGTCTTTTGTAATAGTTGTCTATGAGGCCCCAAATTCTTTCAGGTGGTATAGCTGCCCATTCGTCTTGGCAAAATGCCTCCAGGTCATGCAAAGTCTTTGGTCGTCTTGCATGAACCGCACGTTTGAGATCTCCCCAGAGTGACTCGATGATATTAAGGTCAGGAGACTGTGATGGCCACTCCAGAACCTTCAACCTTTTCTGCTGTAACTACAGGAGGGTCAACTTGGCCTTGTGCTTAGGGTCACTGTCATGCTGGAAAGTCCATGGGGGTCACATGCGCAGCTTTCGTGCAGAAGAATGCAAATTGTCTGCCAGTATTTTCTGATAACATGCTGCATTCATCTAGCCATCAATTTTCACAAGATTCCCCGTGCCTTTAGAGCTCACACACCCCCAAAACATCAGTGAGCCATCACCATGCTTCACAGTGGGGATGGTATTCTTTTCACTATAGGCCTTGTTGACCCCTCTCGAAACATAGCGCTTATGGTTGTGACCATAAAGCTCTATTTTGGTCTCGTCACTCCAAATTACAGTGTGCCAGAAGCTGTGAGGCCTATCAAGGTGTTGTTGGGCATATTGTAACCGGGCTTTTTTGTGGCACTGGCGCAGTAAAGGCTTCTTTCTGGCAACTCGACCATGCAGCTCATTTTTGTTCAAGTATCGTCATATTGTGCTCCTTGAAACAACCACACCATCTTTTTCCAGAGCAGCCTGTATTTCTCCTGAGGTTACCTGTGGGTTTTTCTTTGTATCCCGAACAATTCTTCTGGCAGCTGTGGCTGAAATCTTTCTTGGTCTACCTGACCTTGGCTTGGTATCAAGAGGTCCACAAATTTTCCACTTCTTAATAAGTGAATGAACAGTACTGACTGGCATTTTCAAGGCTTTGAATATCTTTTTATATCCTTTTCCATCTTTATAAATTTCCATTACCTTGTTACGCAGATCTTTTGACAGTTCTTTTCTGCTCCCCATGGCTCAGTATCTAGCCTGCTCAGTGCATCCATGTGAGAGCTAACAAACTCATTGACAGAAATCACCCAAATGGCCCTGATCAAAAGTTTACATACCCTTGAATGTTTGGCCATGTAAACTTTTGATCAGGGCCATTTGGGTGATTTCTGTTATCATTATGATTTAAAAAGGAGCCAAACAACTATGTGATAATAAATGGATTCATATGATCACTATCCTTAAATAAAAGACTGTTCATTTTTGCATGATCAGTCATATTTTCAAAATCAATGCCAAAATTTCACAATTTCTGCCAGGGTATGCAAACTTTTGAGCACAACTGTATATTAACATATATACTCTGGCAGCCAAAAGTTTGGAATAATGTACAGATTTTGCTCTTATGGAAAGAAACTGGTACATTTATTCACCAAAGTGGCATTCAACTGATCACAATGTACAGTCAGGACATTAATAATATGAAAAATTACAAGTACAATTTGCAAAAAAAAAAAAAAAAAAAAAAAACTCTTGTTTAGTTGTACATGTGGCCTTCCACATCTCTTTCTGTCCTTGTTAGGGCCAGTTGTCCTTTGTCTTTGAAGAGTATATCACCTTTGTATGAAATCTTCAGTTTTTTGGGGGCAATTTCAAGCATTGTATAGCCAGCCTTCATTCCTCAAAACAATGATTGACTGATGAGTTTCTAGAGAAAGCCATTTCTTTTTGGCCATTTTTGACCTAATATTGACCTTAACACATGCCAGTCTATTGCATACTGTGGCATCTCAAAAACAAACACAAAGACAATGTTAAGCTTCATTTAACGAACCAAATAGCTTTCAACTGTTTTGATATAATGGCAAGTGATTTTCTAGTTCCAAATTAGCAATTTAGTGTGATTACTCAAGCATAAGTTGTTGGGAGTGATGGCTGCTGGAAATGGTGCCTGTCTAGATTTGATCAAAAATGACTTTTTTCAAATAGTGATGGTGCTGTTTTTTACATCAATAATGTCCTGACTATACTTTGTAATCAGCTGAATGCCACTTTGGAGAATTAAAGTACCAATTTCCTTTCAAAACAGCAAAATCTGTACATTATTCCAAACTTTTGGCCGCCAGTGTATATTATTCAAATTAACACACTCTCTACATCCGGAGTCTGTATTATAAAACAATCAAATAATGGTAGAAAATGATACAAAGATTTTGAAAGCTTCTTTATGTCCGCCAATGGTTTGGCTTCCCATTCAGCACACAACTGAATAAAACAGGCTGCGTGACTATGATGAATGATTACTGCAAGAGATAGACTCGCATACAGGTGCGATGGACTTCAACATTTCTAAATTACACAAATAAAATACATTTTCTTTTCTCGCTTGCACAGATCTATGTTTGGATTTTTTAAAAGTTGATCACTGAGAAGGTTTATTCACAGACTTAGTAGCACCAAACAGCACAAGCGGCCTCAAGAATGGACACTTCTCCTTGCGTAGAATATTGCACAGATACAGATCACTAAGCTTTTTCGAAAGGGGGAGGGAGAGAGAGAGAGGACACTCATTAATGGCTGCCAGATTGGGAAAATTAGGTAATATTGTGCGAAATATTACCAGTTTGTGCAAGAATAAAGCTCTGATTGGAGGTTTGCCTCTCTTGTTATCTGGCAACCCTGAGCATATTTAAAAAAGGGACATGCAGGGACCTCTTGTTTGCACATTTTATCTTTTCACTTGCACTCATTGTGTTCGGACTGTCTGGTGGATAACACTCCTGTTTATCAATACCATACCATCACTCTTGACTATACTGTTAACTTGGGTTCCGTTGTTGTTTGTAGAAATATAAAGTAAACATGTTATTATTATTGTCATTATAAGTGGTAGTATCTCAGTCAATTGCTTGACACGGTGTCATGTGCTGTCAACATGGCAGCGCTCATGAGGGGGCAACCCGCTTCATGTAAAACTAAACAGCTTTTATTGGGTGACTGATATGACTGGAGACTTCATCTAATGTGAGTGTACCTCATTTTCAACAAATTTCTAGAAAAATGCTATTCATGTCTTTTTGTAAAAATGTTTTTAATCAGCAAAAGAGTGCACCTTCAAATACAGGATTCATTTTAAGGTTCATCAAAAGTTTTTAAAGCAATGACTTAGGACCCTTTTACATTTCCAACTGTTAATCAAAATATGTTCCAAACCAATTATGTAAATAATAAGAGATCAGGTGAACCTGCTTTTATCTATTAAATGACCTACCTTTCACCAACTTAAATTAGACATGCATTCACATTTTTAAAAAGCCTCTTAAGACATAACTAGCATAACATTTAATTAGATCTTCAGTCACTGCATTTTTTTTTACATTTCTCCCTCTTTTCCAAACACCTTTACACTTTTATTTCCATTCTTGTTGCTTTTCTGTATGTTTTATTTTTTTTAATGTTTTCACAATTTTCGAAATGAAAAGTGCTATACAAATACAAAAATGTATTATTGTTATTATTATTATTATTATGAAACTGTTAGACAATGAAAGTATATATAGGTATTGACCTGTAGTCTTGTGTTGGCCAGTGGGTGACCTGTCCAGTGACCTCTGTTTCTTATCTTTGTCCCTGCGATGATGGCATCTGTGATGATGGTGATGGTGATGTCGTTGATGAACAGGTTTCTCCAGAATGTAGTCATTCAGATTGACTTCCTGAGGGCGCTGTGGTGCAAAAGTGGACGCAGAGCGTCTTATGGGGGAATCAGGAATAGGCTGAGACGAACAGAAGGTGAGTAGTTAAATAAAGTCGGATTAATGCAGTTGGACATTTTTATCTTGGACTATTACATATGGCGTACTGAAACGGTGTCTAATAACATTGTGCAGTCTGCTGATCCTTCATTTAATCTCAGATGCATCACACCAGGGATGAACTGAAAACAACATGTGCTCTAAGGAATCATTTTGGTTTCAAAGTAAAGGTAACATAAAAAGCAGTGTAACATCTGTAGCAGCTGACCTAATTCTCTTTGAGGAAAACACTTATTTTGGGCTTAGACCCTGAATTTATGACAGGTGCGTTTTAACAGTGTCTGTGCCTCTTAATCTCTCTGAAATGTTCAAAGGTCAGGTGTCTCCTCTGAGTCACAGCACTAGACTTACTTTGATTTCATTTTTTGCAGTGCAACAGACTGCTAATCCCTAGATTCCAATTGATACTAAGGAAAAGCAGTCCTGTCAATTAGAAAATTACATAAAAGTTCAGCTTAGTTCCATTGGTTGCGCAAGACAAGAATATATTCATGATAGACAAAAACTGATAACTGAAAAGTTTGATCATACTTCCAGTAAAATCCCAGGAGAGTGATGGGAGTGACTCCTCTGATGAAACACACGATAGCGAACCAAATGGAAGTCATGGGCAGGGAAGACAAGGAGAGACAAAAAGAGTCGAGTCTTGAGTCATATGTCCTCTTATTAGTTGAAGTTTTAGTTACTTTTTTTACTTCGATACTAATTTGTCCCAACTGTAGCACCAAATGTAAAACTAATTACAAAAATAGTGTAACATTGTTTCCAAATACATAGAAGTCTACAGAGGCCCTAAATACAGGTGCATCTCAATAAATTAGAATGTTGTGAAAAAGTACATTTATTTCAGTAATTCAACTCAAATTGTGAAATTCGTGTATTAAATAAATTCAATGCACACAGACTGAAGTAGTTTAAGTCTTTGGTTCTTTTAATTGTGATGATTTTGGCTCACATTTAACAAAAACCCACCAATTCACTATCTCAAAAAATTAGAATATGGTGACATGCCAATCAGCTAATCAACTCAAAACACCTGCAAAGGTTTCCTGAGCCTTCAAAATGGTCTCTCAGTTTGGTTCACTAGGCTACACAATCATGGGGAAGACTGCTGATCTGACAGTTGTCCAGAAGACAATCATTGACACCCTTCACAAGGAGGGTAAGCCGCAAACATTCATTGCCAAAGAAGCTGGCTGTTCACAGAGTGTTGTATCCAAGCATGTTAACAGAAAGTTGAGTGGAAGGAAAAAGTGTGGAAGAAAAAGATGCACAACCAACCGAGAGAACCGCAGCCTTATGATTGTCAAGCAAAATCGATTCAAGAATTTGGGTGAACTTCACAAGGAATGGACTGAGGCTGGGGTCAAGGCATCAAGAGCCACCACACACAGACATGTCAAGGAATTTGGCTACAGTTGTCGTATTCCTCTTGTTAAGCCACTCCTGAACCACAGACAACGTCAGAGGCATCTTACCTGGGCTAAGGAGAAGAAGAACTGGACTGTTGCCCAGTGTTCCAAAGTCCTCTTTTCAGATGAGAGCAAGTTTTGTATTTCATTTGGAAACCAAGGTCCTAGAGTCTGGAGGAAGGGTGGAGAAGCTCATAGCCCAAGTTGCTTGAAGTCCAGTGTTAAGTTTCCACAGTCTGTGATGATTTGGGGTGCAATGTCATCTGCTGGTGTTGGTCCATTGTGTTTTTTGAAAACTAAAGTCACTGCACCCGTTTACCAAGAAATTTTGGAGCACTTCATGCTTCCTTCTGCTGAAAGATGGTGATTTCATTTTCCAGCAGGATTTGGCACCTGCCCACACTGCCAAAAGCACCAAAAGTTGGTTAAATGACCATGGTGTTGGTGTGCTTGACTGGCCAGCAAACTCACCAGACCTGAACCCCATAGAGAATCTATGGGGTATTGTCAAGAGGAAAATGAGAAACAAGAGACCAAAAAATGCAGATGAGCTGAAGGCCACTGTTAAAGAAACCTGGGCTTCCATACCACCTCAGCAGTGCCACAAATTGATCACCTCCATGCCACACCGAATTGAGGCAGTAATTAAAGCAAAAGGAGCCCCTACCAAGTATTGAGTACATATACAGTAAATGAACATACTTTCCAGAAGGCCAACAATTCACTAAAAATGTTTTTTTTTATTGGTCTTATGATGTATTCTAATTTTTTGAGATAGTGAATTGGTGGGTTTTTGTTAAATGTGAGCCAAAATCATCACAATTAAAAGAACCAAAGACTTAAACTACTTCAGTCTGTGTGCACTGAATTTATTTAATACACAAGTTTCACAATTTGAGTTGAATTACTGAAATAAATGAACTTTTCCACGACATTCTAATTTATTGAGATGCACCTGTAACATGCAAGGTATACAAATAAAAATAATGCATGGCCCCTGTGGGCTTCCATATGCTTGGAAACAAGTTTTGCAGTTCTATTTGATTCCGCTACTAGCGCAGAAATGACACTTTGACGCTTCGAATAGAAGAACCAGAGTTTTCTACAAAACTGGGTGATAAATTGAGTGAGTTCATTCAATGACGGCTTCATCAGACTGATTCGAACTGATAACTTGTGAGTTTGTCAGTCTTTTTGAGTGTTCATGAATCAGACTACACTAGTCATGTACATGTATGTCTGTTTTGCATGCAGTAAATATAATGCAATAGAAAGACATGATGTCTTGGCATTATTTCATGGTACTCAATCTTCATGTCTCATCACATTCAATTCAGACTGCAAGCTCACAACTCACGTGAAATATTTATTTTGTCGTGGCACTGTAGATTCAGCAGCATCATTGCGCTGTTGCTAAATACCCCTGCAGACAAAACTACTGATTGCTCTGAATGCTTAAAATAATTTGTTTGGGTGAAAAATGGGTGGTATTATTTCATAAACGTATTTATTTTATTTGGTGTTGTCATCTGTTGCAGTAAGGAAAGCATATTATCCCAATGGGTATCAATATCATTAATTGTCATCCATCAATCACCCATATTTCCAAGCCAGATATCACATGTCATACATTTAAGGCACAGCTATCTTGTTTGTGTTTTTTTGCTGAGTCCAAATAGAATGTGAATTTTATATTTGAATGCTTTGAGATCTATTTTGCCCAGGATGCTGTGGTTCTGATATACTATAACAAAGCAAACTGAGACACAAAACAACACAATCCATTAGTGAAAACCATTAGTCCTTCAGCCAGTTATGCAACGGTGCAAGTTGCATTTAAAATAAAAAGAGGAACATCAAATAATATATATATATATATATATATATATATATATATATATATATATATATATATATATATATATATATATATAAAGGCTCTCATTGTTAAATTATTCAAAATTCATCAAGGATTTTGTGATTAAAAAGTACTGTATTCTTACTGTTATCGTTTCCTTTGTAGTCTACTTTTTCTTATTATGAGATTCTCTCCACTTCCTCTAAGCTACAGTAGCACAAGCAGAAAAGTGATCCAGTGCACAGATCTGGAAACCTACCAATAACTTATCGTGTTATTTTTGCTTCTCCTGTGCCCTCAAATAGAACAAATATACCAATTTTATATAACATTTGTCTTGATGTCTTTAAGAAATAGAAATTATATTATATATTTAACTTTGGGAAGATGCACAGAGGATGTATATAGAGGAGATATTTATTTGAACAAGCTCAATTACATTTCCTTGCACTGACATGCACAGAACAGGGGCAGCAGGGGCGCAAGCCCCTTTCTTTCACAAATCTAAAGGTGCCCTTTTGGTCATCCAGAAAAAGGGGAGACATTTTAATAATTAAATTAAAATATTTAAATAAAACAAAATTCAAATCTCGTCATAATCTCAGAATAACAGTAATAATGTGCTATTATAAGATTTCTTTGTAAACCGCGGGCGTATTAAAAGGCAATTAAGCGGAAGTGCCTTTAAGAGCACGCACAACAGCAGATCAGAGGCAGATTCCAATTGCAAGTGATCCTCCCTATACCCACTCCGAACTCCAGACCCGTTGAAGTGGGCACTCTGAAAGAAACATGGCAGTACTGTATGAATGTACCCTTCGCTAACAGTCTTGTGGAAGGGCCCTCTGAGAAAAGTTTAATTTTCTCACTTTTATTTGAATGACCTTTCGAGTGGCATCCCCTCCTGCAGGAGTGCCTTCAAGGAAGCAAAAAATGCAGTTTTGAATTTCCCCCAGAAGCATCGAAGTGCCATTACCTCAGACGGTCAGATAAAAAGTCCACTCCATGTTTTGTGTTGTAAGTTCATTGCTACTCGATTGCTACCGCATTTCTGACATCACGTACCACTAGTGTAGACAGATTTATGAATTATAATTGGAGCGGTCGCGTGATATTAATTAAATTGGTCTTTTATAGAATACTGACAAACTGAAGGAGCTGTCAGGTTCAGCCAAAGCCAGTTTGGCTTTGTTGAAACTAATAAGCCATTAGACTAATCACTTTCAGAAAAATACCATTAGGCTACCACAGTACCACAGCTCCCTATACACATATTACGCAGTCTGCGTAGGGCACCAACTCCAAAGGGGGGCACCATCATACCCAAGGGGGGCACCAGAAACTCCACCGGCTGCCCTTACTCGCATGTTATACGTTATTGAAGGACCCTGTAGCATTCGCCGAACACAGTCGATCGCCTCACGCTCACACTTTCTCATCGCGCCTTCTCACCGTGCACCACGTTACCAAGGTAATGCCATGGTACTGAATGACTGATCATGTTCATATTTCATGATACTGTCATGGTACTCCAAGGTGCTTTAAAAATACTATGGTTTTACTATGACACGTCATAAACATGGGGTTATCACAGACCATATCTGAAAATAAATAAGTGTATTACCATGGTGCTTTTTGTGAGAAATATAACAGAATAGGCTATTATTTGTGATAAAGGAAAAATTGAAAACATTATGTACAGTATATACTGTATATACAAGAAAATTGTTAGATACTCAAAAAGCAAAGAAATTAGTTAAGTATTTATAATTACTACTCAAAAAAAAAAAAAAAAAATGTTATCCTTCCGCCCCTGTCCCTGCTAGGTCACGCATGCACAGACTGCTAGATGGCGCTATGAAATGTAATCAAGCTTGAAATCATGATCATCAAGGAGATGGCTGATATCAAGATTTATATTGAAAAAGGAGTTATATTTTGGTCTGTTTTCATCCAAAATAGATTGGATCGCTTCAGAAGACATGGATTAAACAACTGGAGTCTTATGGATTACTTTTATGCTGCCTTTATTGTTTTTTTTGGAGATTCAAAGTTCTGGCCACCATTCACTTGCATTGTTTGGACCTTCGGGAGCTGAGATATTCTTCTAAAAACCTTTGTTGGTGTTCAGCAGAAGAAAGTCATCTGGGATGGCATGTGGGTGAGTAAATGATGAAAGAATTTTAATTTTTGGGTGAACTATTCCTTTAAGGGGTAAGCTTAAAGGTGAAGTGTGTAATTTTTTAAATGCTGAAATCCAAGCTTAATATACAGAGACAGCTAAAAGCTTTAGTACGTACGTAGGTTGACTTCCCCAAAATGTATAAACACTGGCTTTGTGGCGCTATCAAAACATTGCTCTTTTTGTTTGAGAATTCCAACTAGCCCATCACATCAACATTGACTCAACCAATGGCATGAGTTTGGGACAGAACTATCTGTTTGGAAAACCTGTTTGAAGTGTAAAGAATATAAATTCATTTTTTTAATTTTGAATGCTTTAAAATAGGTGAATAGCACACTAGTCTGATTGGAGAACGTTCAACCAATTATGTGTCAAGTATACCTGCATCTCTGCATTGAGTTTTGGCATGGATACTGCATGTCCTTGGCCCTCCAGGCCGGCAGCAGTCGCTGTGTTGGCACTGTTTTCAATCTCCCTCATTTCTACTGACTCCTGACACATATGTGCACACAATAAGGGATTTAATATGCACTGAAGAAAGACACAGTATGGTGTGTGACAGGCACAGTCAATGTTTTTGATTGCAGCACCTGGGCAGTGTTTGCATTTGAGGCTTCCTCTGATTGACCTCTCGAGATTGGCCGTTGTTTAGACCTGTGGACCTCTCTGGACTTCTCTGAGGCCCAGGATGAAGATCCTTTAAATGTGTTGTCAAGACTGATCAAGAGATTTGAAAGAGAGAACATGTTAGTATAGAAACACAATTAAATTAATCATTTAATTGTATGTTTAGTGTATAAAGGATTGGGTTTTATGCTCACTTTGTGCATCCTTTGTTGAGTGTGGTGGAGCTTGGTCTGGTTTGAGCTTGAAACTCTGAGGGAATCTCTACACTGTTCATGGCCTGACCTTGCATGTGGGTTAGAGGAAGAATGGGCTCTAAGAGAGCACTGACTTTATTCTTCAAAGGGAGAGAAAGACAATGCATTATTATTATACGCAAGTATTACCCGAATGCCATAACCTGATTAAAGGGATAGTTCACCCAAAAATTCAGTACTAAGATTGGTGGATGTAGCTTAAAAGCTCTAGTGAGTGTTAGAAATGTTGGTCTTTAAAAAATAAAAGAAAATAAAAAAATAAAACCAAGTTTTGTATAATAACAGTATTTTGGCTTTGTCAAGCCTATTGGCTTGGCTGACATTGGCTTAAAGGGATAGTTCACCCCAAAAATTAAATTCTCTCATAATTTCCTCACCCTCATGCCATCCCAGATGTAGAAGAATATTTGAGCTCTGTTCGTCCTCACAAGTGAAT
This sequence comes from Myxocyprinus asiaticus, assembly GCF_019703515.2. Classification (NCBI taxonomy): domain Eukaryota; kingdom Metazoa; phylum Chordata; class Actinopteri; order Cypriniformes; family Catostomidae; genus Myxocyprinus; species Myxocyprinus asiaticus. The sequence goes on along the minus strand of NC_059347.1, from coordinate 40,994,310 downwards.
GGTCCAAAAATGACACTACAGGAGGCATGAAAGTAATCCATATGACTCCAGTGGTTAACTCCATATCTTCTGAACAATTTGATGGGTGTGGGTGAGAATAAAATCAATATTTAAGTCCTTTTTACTCTCAATCTCCACTTTTGACTAGCCCCAACCAACTATGTAGCTGAATGTGACAGTGAAAGTCACTTCCACACCAGAATGAGCAAGTGAAAGTGGAAATTTACAGTTAAAAATGACTTAAATATTGATCTGTTTCTCACTCACTCATCATATCACTTCAGAAGACATGGATTACATTTATACTGCCTTTTGGACCTTCAAAGTTCTGGTCAGCATTCACTAGCAATGTGAGGACCAACAGAGCTGAAATATTCTTTTAAAAATCTTCATTTGTGTTCTGCAGAAGAAAGAAAGCCATACATATCTGGGAAAAAAAAGAAAAAAGACCAACATTTCTAACACTCACTCCTATCCGATCTTCAGACTGTTCTGACTTAAGGGGGTTGCACACCAGACGAGAAGCGTCACAGGTAGGACTCGGCACAGGTATCAAACACAGGGCATGTCGATGCGGTTCAGTTGGCAGAGGGTACACACAAAATTTACCATGGAAACAGTGATGTTGATGAGTTTGCAGGTTAGTGAATGAAACTGGTGTAACTGCATAATCTGATTGATTAGAAATGGCTATGTTCATTATGCAGTTTCAAAATCTGTAGCATTGAATGGGCTTCATTCAAGCTGTCAAACCACAAAAAGACATCCTTGTAACTTAAAACACATTGTGTAGGCTATATGAAAGAAACATATACACAATGTATCATCCAGAAATGGCTTGAGAAAATAATCTTTGTTCTTTGATAATTATTTGGGTCAAATTGAATGGAAAACTATGTGAATTGTACTCCTTGGCGCAGCAGAAATTTAAGCAGGTATGTTAGAGTATAGGCTACATGTATCACCTGAGATCCAGGTCCAGCCTGTTCTCTCTGCTGCTGTTGCTGCATCTGAAGTCTTTTGGCTCTGTTCTGCTTGTAATATTCAAAGATCATAAGAGCTGCATACACCTTCCCCACTGTAAGCTCATTGGCTGTAAAAGAGAGAAATACATTGTCATGTGTTGTTTGGAAGTTCCAATGGTTACAACAAGAGGATGCTGTGTAATATCTGTGTTTGGAGTTGCTTTGATGTTTGATGATGTGCCATTACCAGGGTTATGTTTAGATAATTTGTAAGTGTGTGTCTGTATGTAAGTGTTAATCTTGTGATGTCTGGATGCATGTCTTTTTATGGCAAAATTAAGAAGGAATCTCCTAGGAAGTGATTCATGATGTGTTTACGTTTATGTGGGGTGACCAGCAGGTCCATAGTCTTCTGAGAGAGGTTTGGCCAGACTGTAGCTAGCTCCTTTTTCAGTTCAGCGTCTGACAGACGCTGGGCCACCATGCCTGTGGAGATTCATGAAAACAGGGGCATGAGGCTAATAAGTTTATATCTATTAGAAATCACTTATATATATACTTTATATATAAATTATATATAATAGCATGCATTGGAAGTTTTTTTTTTTATCAGTGGATAAGTAAGCAAAGGTTAGTAAACATTTGCTTTGTCAATGATTAAATTCAGTTTGCCATATATAATAGCAAACACTGGAAGTTTTACATTTTAGATTTTTTTTATTTTTATCAGTGGATAAGTAAGCAAAGGCTAGTAAATATTTGCTTTGTCAATGATTCAATTCTGTTTACCAAATGATGACATGCTCCATCTTTACTGAAAGTACATTGGGGATTTGAATTTGGTCTATTCTTTATTTTTATTTTTATTTATTTTTTTACTGAAAATAGGTCATGATCATTTTATGGTAACACTTTACAATAAGGCTCCATTTGTTAACATTAGTTAATGCATAAATGCTGTAAAAATATTGTTTATTATTATTTCATATTAACTAATGTTAACAAATAGAATCTTATTATAAAGTGTTACCTTTTTAATAAGAAATGATTATGCAATTGTGTTCATTATAATCAAACAAATTACATAATGCATTAAACTTCTATTGATTGATCAATGCATCATAATGCATGTTTTCACCTCCAGAAGGCTGAGGATTTATACTGGGCAGTGAAGCTACAGAAATCCATCTAGTGCCAAACTCCCACAGAGATACGGCAGATGCAACACACACCAACCCACACACACATACACCACTCTAATGAATGGTGATGGCACTAGCAGCAGCAAAAGTACCAATCACACTCAAAGAAGTCAGCAGTGTGAGGGAGTATGTCTCTCAATTAAATCAGGCATTAATTACATTTTGAGCTATTCATAAAAGAGAAAGATGGATTCCAGTTTGACATTTGAAATATTATTTTTTTTTCTTCTTTTTTTTTTTTATAACTTGCAATCTTTAAGAAGAAATGGAGGGCTGGTGACTATTATCTAGACTGTAATCTAGAAAGTAATTACACAATAATTTAGAAAATATGATAAGGGCTGACCTGATGCCAGTTTGATCTCCAGGGCGGTGCGGATCAGAGCCATCAGGGTGGAGGTGAAGTGCACAGTGTTGTCGTCTGCAATGGGCATATTCATTTTCACCAGCCGCTGGGGAAGCCAGCAGGGTCATTAGTAAGGTAAGAACACTCTTCAAAGTCAGCATCACCCAGAACAACCCCCACCCCCCCCACCACCCAAAAACAAACAAACAAACAAACAAACAAACATCAAAACCATTTGTGTGCATCTGAAATAACGCATATTGAATTCATCTCTCTCTATTGACTCTATTGAATTCTTGTAGTGAATCATTAAATATATTGGATGTGTTCTGTATTTTGTAAAGTATGCTGTTCTTATCTTGAGGTAGGTAAGTTTAATGTTTGAAACACACAAACAGTTTTGTTCACAGAGAGAGTAGGAACGTACAGAATCATACATTCACTAAGATCTGCAACCAAAGTGCACTGGTGATAATCTGACACCGGCTCAAAAGTGAAGATAAGCATGTACACATAACCATGAAGGGCTTTGGAAGACATGGGAGCTCGACTCTGAGGTTTACTGATCAATAAGCAAATAGCTGATTTTAGATATTAGAGTTTCATCAGTAAGCCAAATAGTGACCAGTTGCTGCTTTCTGGTGCTTTCACTGCAGTGAAAAAAACAAAAACAAACATTAAATACACCAGCAACTTTCATCATCCTGAAACATCATTCTGATAATTTATGCCCCACTAGTGGCACTAAACAGAATTATAATGAAATAAGAACAAAGAACATAAAAAAACAATAAATTCAATATTTATTGAACCGGTTTTGTAATTAATTTTTAACCGTTTTGTTAGGCATTTCAAGCAGAGAATGACGCATCAGCAAATTTAAACAAAAAATATAAAAATGGATATTTCTTTATTATTTATTGTACTAAACAGAATTACAAAAATAATAACCGTTTTCAAACAAATCCCCTCCTGCCATTGTTCGTTCAAACAGGTAGTCCCTTCCCCAAACTTTTGTCATTGGTTGAGCCAATGTTGTTAGGTCTGGCCCTCTCAGACTAACTTATTATTCCATTTGGTGCTGCTAGTGGTTAAAAAAAATACACATTTCACCTACTGTATCATGTTATGTACAGGTGTTAGTGTCAGTTATAATGAAGAGTTGAGCTCCCCTGGGCATACATTTACTAGCAGTAGCAGTGCAAGAGAAACAGAGCAAAGTCAGAATGGAAGAGAGGAAAACGGTCTCACACACAGACATACATTCTCACTCACTGCAGAGAGAGAAACAGAGAGGAAATGGTCAAGTGGATAGATAGACAGACAGCACAAGCAAGACAGGGAGAAAATAAGTGAACGATCACAAAGAGAGGAAGAGACAGGTCAAGTGCATAGTTCTCATGATTAAAAGCAAATTAGGTTACACACACATTGCTCCATGAACACAAGTGTGAGGAAGGGGGGCACTTTTGGAGTGATACCATCTATTCACAAAATAAGGGATCTAAAAGTGAGGTAAATTTGGGGCCCTTAAGAGAATCACAAAAATATAGAAACTCTGAATGATCCTAGCAGAAAGAATAAATAAGCGCAATAAGGCACATTTTTTATGTAAATTGAGGTCGAGTACATAAAAGATTACACACACAGTATAGTGCATATGATTGGTATTGAGTTTTGAGTAATGTCGTGCACAAACCCTTACACAATGCAACTTATGCGGTAGATTTTATACACATGAGGTATGAAATCATAGAAAATTTGGGATCTATGTCTCGCACTTTAATAATTAAACTTTTGTTAATATTTAAATGGCTAAGTAATATTATGCAAAAACTATCGTTAGTCGGTGACCATCCCTAGATGACATAGGAAGTGGAAGAGGGTCTCGAATAAATAGGAAAAGGGGGAGGGACTACACCAAAGAGATTAGAGCGTGGGGAGAAAACAACAAACAAACAAGGAAACGAGGGGGAAACACTGCAAGAGCACAGAGATTGGCTGAAGAACAAGCCAATGGGAAGACAGTACGAGCAGAGGGGGGTGGGGCATGTGAAGTTGAGCTACCTTGTAGGCGATTCGTTGAGGACATTTCTTTCCCAAACCTAAAGGTGGGGACATGTGGAGCAGCATCTCATACATATCGAGGTACTTGATACGACCGCTTCACAGTGCAGACAACGCAAAAATCCCAAAATAAATAAAAAGGATGGGCAGTTAGAGAGACAGAAACAAGGGGGACATAAAGTAAACAGAACAAAATTAAATTAAGAGACACAACAAACAAACAGACAGACAACAAAAAACAGAAATCTGTGTTATTTAGATTTCCAAGTGTGTCATGGATGGGGATGCCATTCTGGCCTGGAAGGGTCAGAGATGGATCTCAAAGGTTAGAGGTGAGAAAGTTGATGCCTGATAAGGAGAGATGAAGAGGTGAGTGAGATGGCAGGAGAAGTGGATTGTGACAGAATGGCTGCATTGTTTGGAGGATGTCTGCATTTGCATGCTCAGACATCGAGGGGAGTTTCCACTTTTAGTGCACAGAAACAAAGGTTTCAATGCCAGTTCTTTTTTAATTAAATCACAGTTCCTGTTCTGCAGGAATCTTGCAATGTAAATTTCATTGGACATTTTTATCTAAATAATGGATATTGCTGGTAAAGTTAACCGGTGAGATTTAGCTATAATTTTAAAAAGTTAAATCACTTAATAACAATATTTTGGTCAACAAACTGACAAAACCCTGAGATTCAGTCAATTGAGAATATGAGAACTTAAGTGTGATAAATGTTTAATTACACTGTCAATCTGATCAGGTTATAGGTTAATTTGTGGCTATGAAATCTTTGTTTCCCATTCAGCATCATTCACCAAAGCCAGTCAAGTCTGGTGGGGCAAGTGCTTGTGTGTAGTCAAGTCAATTGTGCACAGCCATTCAAGTTTGGGTCTCTGGGCATTTGCACACAGAGCCCACACAAGTGGAAGGAGTTGCTTGGGTTGCAAACCTTGTATGCTACCCTATTAGGGCAGTTCTTCCCTAAGCCAAGGGGGGGCGAGATAATGCGCAACAAATTGTACATATCCTTATAGGAAATCCGTCCGCTGCGGAAAGAACAAGCAAAACATGACACATATATAAAGAAAGCTCGGAGAGCACATTTGTGTTGTGGAGAGAATGGACGCAGATCACATCCACACAAGGATGACAACGATTCTTACAGGCATTCCATGGGAGCCATTCCCTCATTCACACATTATTATGGGAACATGACGGAATATTCATCATTTCTGTTATTTATGTGACTGAACCTGAGAAGACACAAAGGCTTTGAGGCCTAACAAAATCACTCCTTTCAACTGCAGCCAAACTGAGTTACTATATTTATCACAAGAGTGGGTCTCTGTCTGGTGGGCTGAAACATACCACGCGGCCGGGTCGTACTCCGCCCACACTCGGATAAACTCATCCAGGTGGTGAGGGCCCAGGATGGAGGAGTCACGTGTCAGGTACTCAAAATTGTCCATAATAACAGCCACAAACAGGTTTAACATCTGTGAAAAGTGGAAGAAGAAATGACCATGGAGGAAAAACATGATATGAATCTTAAATGCAATGGAATATTTAGTGCCACATCCAACCAGTTTTAAGTGTTTTAGATAGGACTGTCAAATGATTAAAATGTTTGATCTAGTTAATTATATGATATGTTGATTAATGAATCAAATTAATCACAAATGAATCAATTAATTAATTGAATATATTAATATTTGTTGAGAAAAGCCCATTAAATTATTGTGGCAGATGAGTAAAGCATTGATAGGTACAATAGACATTACATAAAGTGACTTTGGAAGAAGAGATATTGTTTGTTTTATTTCCATATTATTAGACATAGGCCTATCAATGGCCTACAGTCCACAGCAATCCGTTAATTTATCTGAAGTAAGCTTAGGGGTGTTCACACAGGATGTGTTCATATGTTGTGTCTGCATTATTTTTCAATTGCTGGTCTATGTGCACACACTGTACGGTCAGACGGATGTCTTTGTGTGGTGCGTCACATCTCGCTGTTATTTTCTGCATATCCTTCCATGAGCACCAATGTCTGTCTCGAGAACTGTGCATTCTGTTCCATTTGTTGCACTCCGTCCAGCTGTTTTTTTTAATTTATTTTTTTACATAATTTCATAGGTATTTTAAATTTGAATTGCTCCATGTAAATTAAATCCCTTACTACGGAATATAAGTAGGGCTCAAGGGCCTTAATTAAATTTGTTAAGGAATATTCTGGGTTGAATACAAGTTAAGCTCAGTCGACAGCATTTGAGGCATATTGTTGACAAGCTCAAAAAATTATTTCGTATTGTCCCTCCTTGTCTTTACAAAAAGCAAAAATCAAGGTTACAGTGAGGCACTTACAATGGAAGTGAATGGGGCCAATTTTTGGAGGGTTTAGTGGCAGAAATGTGATGCTTATAATTTTATAAAAACAATTACATAAATTCTTCTATTAAAATTCATGAATTGTTTGAGCTGTAAAATTGTTTAAATCATAATTTTTTACAGTCACTTTAGGTTTAGTTTGTTGACAGTACATTGTCATGACAATGAAGTTGTAAAATTGGTTATAACTTAACACAAAAAAGGTTAGTAAGCGATTTTATCACTCTAAAATCATGTTTACACAGATACTGTTTATGTCTTGTGGTGACACTTTTGAAAGACTGAGTATATTAATGTTAAAAAATTGGCCCCATTTCACTTACATTGTAAGTGCCTCACTGGAACCCAGATTTTTGCTTTTTTTATTTTTATTTTTTTATTATTTTTTTTTTTTAAGAAGAGAAGGAGCACATCAAAATACATTTTTGTGGTAATCAATATTATGCCACAAATTGTGTCGACTGAGCTTAAATTGTTTTGAACCTGTAATATTCCTTTAACTGTTTTAACACGTTATTGTTTACATTATGAATTAACACAATAATTGCTTTAAACAGACAACCCTATTTTTGGATAAACAATAAAGCAGCTTTGTGGCAGTAGGACTGTATTGGGGGTGGATGTAGGGCAGAGAAGTAATGACATGCTACAATAGGCCTGTCCCAAATGGCACACTTGATATGGACTTTGCTCATGAGCATCCGTGAAGTCCACAAGACAGTAGAGGGTCTCATTTGTCATTTTATGTCAGATGATGACTATTACCTAACTGGCAAAGTGTAGATTCAGAGGAAGACTACGAGGGCTGAAGGTGCCATTTGGGACAGGGCCAGTAATGAGCCTGTGTTGGGAAGTACAACTCTAAGCACTGACCAGGAATGAGCAGAGGAAAATGAAGGAGACAAAGTAGAAGTAGGCAAAGTTGCTGCCGCACTCCTTTCCGTGGGTGCCTGAGCGCTCATCACAGGTGCGCTTGCTCAGACAGGACAGCATGATCTCATGCCAGGCCTCACCAGTGGCACTCCTGCCGGAGACAAACAATTGATCTTGTATTAAAATTGAGAATGATCATTAGAGAACATAATGGAGACTGGAGTTGTTGATGGAAAAGCGCTGATGTGTCAGATTTCATTTATAACACTATTAAACTGATTTGCTGACTCCCAGATCAGAGGAAGCCTCAAGGTAATGAACATAGGGGGATGTAGAAGTAACTACAATAAGGAAGCGGGAAGTGGGGTGACAGTCCAGGTAAATCAAGCTTTAATGGTTTCCCAGTCTAACAAACAGTCTTTGGCTATTCAGATTCACTGCAGTGCATTTACTCTTCAGCTTCACAACAAGGTATCTACTCTAGCTTTAGTCACAAGAGTCAACATAAACTCCTAAATAATTTAGGTTAACAGCTTTTTGCAGCGTTTTGCTTCACGATCTAGCAGGTCTGTGTGACTGGGACTCTCTCTGTCTCACTGGTGTTCTCAGTTGCCTTTTCAAGCCCATCTCTGTCATCACTGTAACAAGAAACAGGTGTTACGCATCATTAATCACCAGGTGATGGCCCTTACCGCTTCCTCTCTCCCCAGTGACAGACACATGACCACGTCCCGCTCTAAATACCCCCACCGCCCGACTCAGGCCCAGGCAATGTCTGACCTGCCAACTCCCCCCCCCCCCGGAGAGGAAATCAGCCACAACCATCTGTGGCCCCGGCCTTTGGACCACATTAAATTTGAAGGGCTGAAGTGCCAAGTACCAACGAGTGATCCGCGCATTGGTGTCCTTCATGCGGTGGAGCCACTGAAGCAGGGCGTGATCCGAGTGGAGGATGAAGGCCCGCCCCAGCAGGTAGTAGCGAAGGGTTAGGACCGCCCACTTGATGGCAAGACACTCTTTCTCGATGGTGCTGCACTTAGTCTCTCTCAAAGAGAGCTTATGACTAATGTACAGCACGGGGCGCTCCACACCCTCCACCTCCTGCGAGAGCACGGCCCCCAACCCCCTCTCTGACGCATCTGTCTGTTAAATAAAGGGGAGAGAGAAGTTAGGAGCACATAAAAGCGGCCGGCCACAGAGTGCAGATTTCACTCTCGTGAAAGCCTGTTGGCACACCTCCGTCCACTGAACCGGATCTGGTGCCCCCTTTTTAGTGAGATCAGTCAAGGGGCTGGTGACATCAGAAAAATTAGGAACAAACCTTCTGTAATAGCCATAAACTGTCTCACCTCCTTTTTGGACTTTGGACGTGGGCAGGCCGCTATCGCTGCGGTCTTATCAATTTGGGGATGTACCTGCCCATGACTCAAGTGGAAGCCCAGATACTGTACTTCCACCCTCCCAATTTCGCACTTTTTCGGGTTTGCCATGAGCTCTGCCCGCCTCAGCGACCTCAGGACAGCTCTCAGATGCTGCATATGCCTCTGCCAATCATTACTGTATATAATGATATCATCTAAGTAGGCAGCGGCATATGCAGCGTGTGGCCAGAGGATCTTATCCATGAGGCGCTGGAACGTGGCGGGAGCCCCGAACAAACCGAACGGAAGAGTGACGAATTAGTGTAATCCGAACGGTGTGGAAAAGGCCATTTTTTCTTGGGATAATGGAGTTAAGGGGATCTGCCAATATCTCTTAGTTAAATCCAGTGTCGAATAAAATTGAGCCGCACCCAACCAATCGAGCAGTTCATCAATTTGGGGCATTGGGTACGTGTCAAATTTAGACGCCGCGTTGACTTTCTGGTAATCAACACAGAACCGGACTGATCTGTCACTCTTAGGTACAAGAACAACTGGGCTCGCCCAATCGCTCTGTGATTTTTTCTATTACCCCCATCTCGAGCATTGCCCCGAATCTCCTTTTTCTTGTGTTCGGGTACGCAGTATGGGCAACTACGCACTACCACTCCCGGTGGGGTCTCGATATGGTGTTGTATGAGGTTAGTCCGACTGGGGAGAGGAGAGAACACGTCCGCAAATTCTTTTTGCAACCTGGTCACCTCCGTGAGCTGGGACGGTGAGAGATGGTCTCCACAAGGGACCGGGGTGAATGGATCGGCTTTGAACTTCACCTCTGGCCCGAGCTCCGCCCTCTCCAGAACTACCATCATCATGGACAAAGAGGACCGCCTCTCTCCACAATTTAAGGAGGTTGAGGTGGTAAATGTTACGTGCCCCGCCTCTATCCATTCGTTTAACTTCATAATCGAGATCCCCGACTCGCCGTGTAACGTCAAAGGGTCCTTGCCACTTGCCGAGTAATTTCGAGCTTGATGTGGGGAGTAATACATGTACTTTGTCTCCCGGTGCAAATTCCCATAGCTGGGCACCCCTATTATACAGCCGGCTTTGTGTCTCTTGAGCTTGGAGCAAATTATGTTGTGACAACCAACCCAGAATGTGTAGCTTTGCTCGAAGATCAAGGATGTACTGAATTACATTTTTGCTCTGGGAAGGTCCTTCCTCTCACGCCTCCCGTATGACGTCAAGCACCCCATGGGGCCGGCGTCCATACAGGAGCTCGAAGGGGGAAAACCCCGGGGAGGCTTGCGAGATCTCCCTGACTGCAAATAATAGGGGGTCCAGCCAATTGTCCCAATTTCTAGCGTCCTCGTGTATGAACATACAAATCATGTTTTTTAGGGTGCAATTAAATTGTTCCACCAGCCTGTCAGTTTGCGGGTGATAAATGCTGGTGCGAATCGATTTAATCCACAGCAATTCATAAAGTTTGCATAGTGTTCGTGACATAAACATTGTGCCTTGGTCGGTGAGGATTTCTTTCGGAATCCCCACCCGGGAGACAATTTTGAAAAGTGCCTCCGCAACACTGCGTGCTGAGATGTTGCGTAAATGTACTGCTTCTGGATATCGCGTTGCATAATCCACAAGGACTAATACAAACCAATACCCGCGTGCTGACTGTTCTAAATGGCCCGACAAGGTCCCAATTATTTCGAAGGGGACTTCGATTAACGGTAATGGACGCAATAGCGCTCTTGGGGTGGCCGTTGGATTCACCAGCTGACATTCATGGCATGCCGCACACCATCTGTGTACATCCCCGTGAATGCCCGGCCAATAAAAATGGGCCATTAAACGGTGTAGTGTTCTTTCTTGCCCTAAGTGACCCGCCATAGGATTGTGGGGAGCCGCCTGTAAAAGTGTTTCCCGACGGCTCCTCGGGACTAATAACTGGGTTGTATTTTCATGGGTTTGAGTGTCCTGTGTCACTCGATACAACTGGTCCCTAATAACTGAAAAATACAGATATGTGAGGGCGATGTCAGGCTGGAGCTGCTGGCCATCGATTACTCTCACTTGGTCAAAGGCATGCCTAAGGGTTTCATCACATGACTGCTCTAGAGGGAAGTCCCCCTCCAGGAATTCCCTAAGGGCAGGAATGTCGGCGGATTCCCCCCTGCGTCATTTTGACGCTGAGCAGATGCGGACAGCCCCGGCTCTACCTCCCCAGCCATCGCTGGTATGCACGGCCCTTAATTTTTACCGGTATCCTGTACATCCCCACTCGACCGGGGGCAGACTGTGGCACGTCTCCACCTCCATCACTGGATGCCGGTCTTGGACGCGACCCGGCTCCCGCAACCCTGACAGACCGGCCCAGGCTTCCCGGCTGCACTCGTGGCGGCGGACACATCAACCTGGGAAGTACAACAGAGAGGGGTAGGGGAGAGGGCTGGTGCATAGTGCAGCCCGTGAAGGCAGGGCGGCGGTTTGGGTGGAACCACTCCCCGTTTCTGGGGAGCGGGTATAGGGCGAGAGGGAGGGGCAAGAGGGAGTGAGATAGAGAGAGAGAGAGAATTGGACTGCGGCTCGCCGGCTTCCGGGTAGGCCACCATGTGGGCTTCGGCCAGCTGGACGGCGTCACCCACTGACGTGGGGCGATGGCACTGGACCCATTCCGCTGTTCCTCGGGGCAGGCAAACAGTTAGCTGCTCTAGCACCATCAGGTCAATAAGATCCTCCACGCCGCGCCCTTCCTTGGCCAGCACCCAACCATGGCAGTCATAGCAAAGCTGTTGGGAAAACACGAATGGGCAGCCGGCTTCGCTTAAGGTGAGGGAGCGGAATCGCTGACGGTGTTGTTCGGGGCTCCGGCCAACCCGTTGCAGGACAGCGGTCTTTAGCTTGACGTAGTCCAGGCAGTCCTCAGCTGGAAGTTGCTGCGCCGTGAGCTGGGCCTCCCCGGAAAGCAGCGGCAGCAGGTGGCGGGCCCATTGGGCTTGCGGCCAGCTGGAGGCAGTGGCCGACTGCTCAAAGAAACACAGGTATGCCTCCGGCTCGTCCTGGGGGCCCATCTTTGGGAGCAACAGCTGTGGCTTCATCACTGCTTCCGGGGCCGCGGTGGAGGAACCTCCTGGAGCTAACCAGCTCCGCAAGGCCTGCCGATCCTCAGCTTGGGCTTGGAGGAGCTCCTGGATGCGTCGTCCTTGCGTGAGGAGGGCATGGTGGTGGGACTCCTGGATGCTGGCCAGGGCATGGATGACTTTGTCCAGCGTTGAGGGGACCATTGCGACCAGTCTTCTTCCTTATTCCAGGGTTTCGGCACCAGTGTAGAAGTATCAACAATAAGGAAGTGGGAAGCGGGGTGGCAGTCCAGGTAAATCAAGCTTTAATGGTTTCCCAATCTAACAAACAGTCTTTGGCTTTTCAGCTTCACAGCAGTGCATTTACTCTTCAGCTTCACAACAAGGTATCTACTCTAGCTTTAGTCATAAGAAGCAACATAAACTCGTAAATAATTTAGGTTAACAGCTTTGCAGCATTTTGCTTCACGATTTAGCAGGTCTGTGTGACTGGGACTCTCTCTGTCTCACTGGTGTTCTCAGCGGCCTTTTCAAGCCCATCTCTGTCGTCACTGTAACGAGAAACAGATGTTACGCATCATTAATCACCAGGTGATGGCCCTTACCTCTTCCTCTCTCCCCAGTGACAGACACACGACCACGTCCCGCTCCACAGGGGAAGATGGAAATTTATTTCTGAATTTTATTAGGAAATGTTTTTATTTCTGGCTATGTGGCGGATCTCCAGGTGGCACTTTAAAATTCAAACTGGCCAAATGTGGAGACCAGAGCGAAAGGAGCATTGCAGAGAGAAATAAAAACACAGAGTAATACAAAGTACCATAGATAATACAGACAACTTTGAGGACTGTAATTTGAGATCACTAAAGGTTATTTTGCAGCTATCAGAAACTGGATGGATGGATGGATGGATGGAATACATAAGGTGTGTGCAGACCTGAACAGCAGCATAAGCGCTTGGAGGAAAGTGCGAAAGTTGTTGTGATGATTGATGGCAGTGTCTTCATTCAGTTCAATGTTCCCAAACACCTGCAATCATAATATTACCAGTAAATACAGTACATATATGTTTTAAAATAGAACCATTTAAGAGAATAACATTTATATACTTTCATTTGCCAATGATAAATTTCAGTGTATTGCAATTACATTTTACTGGTAAGCACAATTATCAGTTGACACACTGAAGTTACATTATTTAATGTACTGTAAGTACAGTACCTGCATTCCAATGATAGCGTAGATGAAAAACAGCATGGCAATTAGAAGGCAAACATAAGGCAGGGCCTGGAAACAACAAATGAAGAAATCAAATCTTCTTTCCAGCGAACAGTTCAATGCAATGCAGGTCAAAGCAGTCAAAACAGAGGAGAGCTACCTTAAAAGACTGGACAAAGGTCCAGAGTAGGATGCGGATGGTGTATCCCTGTCGGAGGAGCTTGATGAGTCTGGCTGCTCTGAAGAGCCTCAGGAAGCTCAGGTTCAGCAAACGGTCCTGTGGGAAAACAAACACTTTCAGCTTGAATTTTCACCCATTTACACCATTTAGCACTCTACTGTTCAATTCAACACCCAGCCTCTCTTGATCACATCAAGACTGAATTTTAGGCACAAAAGGAAACATTCATGACAATATTTTAAAGGATCTCTATGAAACAAGATGAAACCCTTTGAAACCCTTCACAATGAATCCAAAATATCGGACTGCAATAATCAGTAATGTTTGTTTTTTTTTTATTATTCAGAGGATGGGTCGATTTTGGATTAATTTTGGTTGATTAATTGGCATTGGATTCTTTGTGAGTAGCATGAAAAATAGTTTTCAAATATTTAGGTGACAATGATGTTGCTATTGTTCCTGGATCAGCAGCTTTTACAATGATATCCAAACATGCATTGCCCTTTTCCTTAACCCCAACCTATGAACCCCAAATCTAATTGGCTGATAGGGATGTTGATCCAGGAATATGTCCAAATAGCAAAATCACGGTAAGCTGCCTGTCCTGCAACTATTGACAGTAGCAGTGAAGAAAGGTTTTTAACTAGCACTTTTATTAGGACTTCAAACCAGACCTATTCAGCTAGATACTACATACCTACTAACATGATAAACATGGGGTCACTGTGAAAATGACACTATATAGTTTCTAATAAGGGTAGGACATAAGCCTACGATTGGAAGTAAATTCAGGAGGGTGGAACAGACATAAGTTCAAAAATGAGAGAGTAACTCACCGTAGTCTAAACATGAAGATGATAAATCGTGGCAGGAGCCAGCCAAGATTTGAGTGAAGACATTTAATGAGAAAGTTAGACCGAGAGAAGGAACACAGGAGAACAATAACAGCCATCACACACAAATATAGTTACAGTGCAAACACAATTACATCACTAGCAGCTTTTGACAGTGACATGGAAATCAAAACAGACAGTATAAAGGGGCCGTCCACAAGAACGTGTTTTTGCAACTACAGCATGTAAAGATGGATATCTTTGGCCATTGCAGCAACTAAAGCTGTTTTTTTCAGTATCTCACGTAGCCGCATATTTTAGAAAACATGTCAACGCATCTCGAGACACCTGTGTTGTTTTCTTTTTGTTGCTCTGCGTCCAGCTTTTTCTTTTTCTTCTCTTTCCAGCCCATTTCTGCTGTCTGCCTGCTGAGGGTATCAGACACAGTCCATCTGGGTCTGATACTCTCTTCAGATAGAGAAAAACAGAGATCGCTGCTGATCACTTACGTTAATTTCAGTGACTAAGATGTCAGTGATGCTTCCCAGCACAGTCACAAAATCAAACACATTCCAGGCATCTTTCAGGTAATTCTGAGAGGAAAAGAATTAGAGAGATTCACTATGCATTTACATGGCTTGCAGGTGGCACTTTTTGATCATATAGGCCATTGTGGATTATGTTGTTAAAGGGATAGTCCCTCTGAAAATGACATTTCTGTCACCATTAACCCTCATGTTGTTCCAAACCTGCATGACTTTAATTCTTCTGTGGAACACAACAGGAGATGTTAGCAGAACGTTAACTTCAGTCACCATTCACTTTCATTGTAATGAAAAAAATATGCAATAACAGTGAATTATGACAGAGACTAACATAATGCCTAACATCCCATTTTGTGTTTCACAGTTATACACAGGGTTTGAAATTAACTTTTTGGCTCACCAGCCACTGTGGCCGGTAGTTTCCAAGGTCACTAGCTTCTCAGCATTTTCACTAGCCAAAATCCCCCACCTCGCAAAAAATGATAAAGTGGAGACTGTAACTGCATGCATTTGTTTGGACATTTGATTTGAACAAGAATGATAGTTTAGCAGGACACAGGTGTAATGATTTAAGTCACATTTAGGATATCTGAATGCAAACTTGACCAGTTAGAACAGGAGTGGGATAGATCAGGTCAATAATTTGTCCATAATTCATGTAAGTTTTTACCCCTTCATTAAATTTACCATTGTTCTATATTGTTTAACAGTAGCATTTATAATGATAAGGCTATTAACACAGGTAAGACCATGGATGTCTCCACAATACTATGGTTAGGTTAATGTAGTCTTCATAGTCTTTTCTAAAAAAAAAAAAAAAAACTATAGTATTTGTTATAAAAATACTAATAGCCTAAACAAATTTAGAACCTGTAGCTACAATTTTCACAGTTGTAATAAAAATGTATTGTATTAGTTTAGCCCTAATAGATTTAAGATGAGTCTGTACAAGTTACCAGTTAGTGTTATTGCTGTAAAAAAAAAAGAAAAAAAAAATAATAATAATAATAATAATAATAATAATAAAACTTTTAATAAGAATGATGATGTGTATTTTAAAAACTAATTGTGTATTTGTCTCCTCTTTGTCTACCTCGTCAGTGCTGTTGATAATGTTTGAGAGGTTTGACTTTCTCCATATACTAGAATGATCTGAGCAGAATTCAAATGGGTCACATAAGTTTTGTGTGCTCTGCCGGCCGCCGCGATACTGAGTGAAGCCTGACTGAATCACGCAAGTTTTGGCTCTGTGCTGTACCAGAGCTCTGGCTCTATCTCTGGAGCATGCTGATGTACGCTGCATTCGCCCCACACAGATGCACGTGTAAATTATGAGAGGCATGAATACCATTAAATTTGCTCTGGGAGCACGGCTCCAAGTCACCCGAATTTCATAGAAATTTCAATGCAGGAAAAACCCTGAAAATGTCATCCGCCAAAGTGGCTGGTAAAAGTGATGGAGTGGGCGTTTTACCCGCATTTGGCGGGCTGGTGGGTGTTAATTTCAAACCCTGGTTATACTGGTTTGGAACCACATGAGGGTAAATAAATGATCACAGAATTTTCATTTTTTGGGTGTACCATCCCTTTAAAGGTATGAGTGGAGATACTTGCCAAGGGGCCGAAAGCAATAATTTTGAGAACACACTCCATTGAAAATAGAGCAGTGAAGACAACGTTGAGATACTTCAGCATCGCCTCATAGAAGTCAGGTGCCTTGTAGAACTGCAAGTAAAAATAAAGTTCTTATAATAAATTACAAGTTTCTTAAGAATATATCTACTGTAGCTATAAACATTGTATACAATTTTTACATTTGTCTTTTTCAAAGAATACAAAAATATTCTTAACTTTTTTCATTCTTAACTGAAGTTAGAAAATAGTAGTTAATAGTAAAACATTTCTTAGGAATGTTTTGGAAACTCCTAAGAAACTCACAAAGAAAGAACAAAAATGACAACTGAAAGAACAAGATGGCTGATTTACCTTCATCATGAGCACCACAGTGTTGAGAGCGATCATGATCATGATGGAGTACTCAAACGGTGGAGAGACAACAAACTTCCACAAACGGTACTGAAAGGACTGCTGGTTCTGCGGCATATAACGGGTCAGAGGCTTGGCGTTGATAGCAAAGTCGATGCAGGCTCTCTGAGAGGAAAACCAGCAAATGTGGAATTAATTCACAAAACAGACCCAGATAAACATCAATGTCAACCTCTAGCTTTTGGAAAGAGGATTTTTAGAATCACATTTTCACTCTAATAATCATAAAGCCAGCTTTGCCATACAAAGAATAGTGGCCTCTATGGAAAACCCTGTCTAACCTGCAGAGGAAAAAGCAAATACATTTTAGATGCAACTGATATTTTCTGGCTGTGTCGATGATGATGATAAATTAATTATCTTGGGGTCTGAGTTCCTGCCACAAACGGTGAGTCATGTTAGGCTGGCATATGGAGAGGCAAACAGCACAGGCTTAGCAAATGACTGGGCCCGTCTAAAAGGGTCTCAGAGGAAATGGGGCAGGAACATCTTGCTGACTGCTCTTCCATGGGAATGGGTGTCTGTGTGTGTGTGTGTGTGTGTGTGTGTGTGTGTGTGTGTGTGTGTGTGTGTTTACTCACTGTGCTTCAGTGTTTGAATGTATAACTGCTTCTGTCTCTCTCTGTGTGTGTGTGAGTGTGTGTGTGTGTGGTCCACCGCAGGCACATGCATTAATCTGGTTCTGTCACAATCCCCTACCTAGACATCTGCAGCTGTTGCCATGGCTGGCTTCACTGTAGGTACCATCTCACATCACTGAGCACTTAAAATCACCTTCAGTGTTTGTTTGTGTGTAAGAGGAAGATGAATGTTTATCTGTGAAACTCTTACTCTTGGAATATTTTGTTTTATTAATTTTTTTAGCTCTTTTTAAAAAATACACCTGTATTTAAGGGAATACATAAGCCAGTTTGTAGATATTTATATTGCATCTTGAAACAGCATCCATTAGCCTGGGGTTCAGAGTATGTGAGTTGAGTGGAAAAATAGTAATTTCCCCTACCTGCTCCAACTTCATAACAGGTTGTCTATTTCCCGCTCACTGGTGAGTGAAAATCTATATTCGCTCCTTAGTAAAAATTTGCAGCAAATTCCCAATCCAATGTAAAGTTCTTTCAATATGTTTTTGTCATGAATGCTTGGGCACAAGATATATTAAAGGGATAGTTCACCCAAAAATGAAGATTCTGTCATCTTTTACTCACCCTTATGTTGTTCCAAACCCCTATGCCTTTCTTTCTTCCATGGAACATAAAAGGAGATGTTAGGCAGAATAGCAGACTCAGTCACTATTAATTTATATTGTACAGAGAAAAGATGCAATAAAAGTGAATAGAGACTGAGGCTAACATACTGCCCAAATTCTCCTTTTCTGTTCTACGGAAGGAAGAAAATCATCCGGGGTTGGAACAACATAAGTAAACTATTTAGATAAAGTTTGTAGAGACAAACTTTTATATTTGCTTGACAAAGCCTTGTCTGAAAAGTTCAAAATAATTTGAAATATTTTAGACGGACGGACAGATAGATAGATAGATAGACAGACAGATTCCATTCCATAAAAAAAAAAAAAAATCACTTACAGCACTTTTAAAAGCATTACCCTTGATATTTTTGGTCTTTGTCAAGCCAACATAATAATGACAAAATTCTCATTTTTGGGTGAATTATTACTTTTAATAAAAGAATAGATAAACAACATTAGGAAAAAAGATTTCTGCTTTATTGAAACAGCAACAAAACCCCATTAACATGTGTTACGTTCGAAATGGAGTGGTATTGGAGGGATCTTGGACAAAGAGAAAACACAGATGCTCGGACTTCCAAAAACACAGTCCTTGCCTCCTAGCACCACTTATATTCTCTGGTCCAATTACCTAATTTAAATGAGTTGGTTACAAACTGTGGGTTTGTTATGTGAAAATCTCTGTACACTATTTAGTCTTACCTCATTTTTCTCCAGACTGCACTCTGACAAGGCCTTATCACCCTGTTCCTGGAATGTGATGATTATCAAGGCCACGAAAATGTTGACAAAGAAGAAGGGAAAGACCACAAAGTAGACCACGTAGAAGATTGACATCTCAATGCGGTAGCCCGGACTGGGACCCTGGTCCTCAAATGTGGCATCCACAGAGTGCTTTAAAACCCTGTGTATAGACAACATTCCACCATTACGTCTAACATTTTTACATATCATACTAAAATTAAAATGACTACATTTGACAAATTTACTACATTGAAAATAATTGTATTACAATTTGAAAGAGCAGAGGGGACATGGAGATACATTACACATCTAGAAGAAATCTGACCACCAAAAGCTTGTGAACTACTCATAAAAATAAATACTGTAACAGACAGTTACAATGTCTTGCACAGCAGATCCATGAGTTTGGGCAGCCACAAAACAGATTCATGAAAGTCTGCTCAGTCGGCCTGCTGAGAGCTATGGTCTTGTGATATCACTGAGTCTCAAAGGGCTCCACTTCAAACTGATTACAGCCTTTAAAGTGAAGGAATACAAGGCCACTGAGGGGTCAGAGGACACAAGGGAAGTGTTTCAAATGGACAGAAGCTTTTATAGGGTTTAAATCCGTACAAAAACATACTGGATAGTAAACAGTATAAAACAAAATATACCCAACTGTCAAAAGCCTGTTATTTGTACATGGGACTTCTTTAACCAGGGAAAGATAGTTTATAAATGTGTATGAGTGAGTTTGTGACTTACGTGGGCCAGCCCTCTCCAGTAGAAACAGTAAAGAGTGTGAGAAACGCCCACAACACATTGTCATAGTGGAAGTCATATTTCCTCCAGTCCCTGGGCTGGGCTGCCACCCCGTCCTTTTCATAATCTAAGAACAGCCCACTGATAAACAAAAGACAGAGCATATTCATATAGTAAAAAAATTTTTTTTATAAAAAAAACATGTTAATTTTATAGAACATTACTTTGATTGAACCTGTTACAATCAGCAAACCGAGTAGGGTTCCCAATGTATTTCCATGACTTTACTAGCCATGTGTGATTACTGGATAAGGATTTTTTAAAATCATTTTGATTCAGACCGGTTCGCTAAGGAATCTTTTCGACCGATTTGTGAACCGCTTTGACTGATTCACTGAAAAGAACTGACCCAAAAGAGTGATTGGCTCTCAAATCGGGCATCACTATGGCATGGTTTACTCAAGGCAAGAGCAATATCTGGTTGATAAAATATTTAAGAGCTGAGCAAAACCAGAAAAATTTAGATTCACTAAAGAAATTTCCATGACTTTTACAATTTCGTTCATTTCTTTGATTTTTTTAAGGCCTGAAAAACACATTTTATAAACTGCCAGATATTTACAGGTTTTCCATTACCATGGGAACCCTGCACAGTGCTTCTCCATGTGTCTAAGCTTACAATGTCATAAATCGATGACATTTTCTTCCCGAAATTCAGCACAGATTTAGACAGTACCGTTGCAAGCCTGCAGGGGGTGCTGCAGGTGTGAGAAAGCAGCCCCCTATACTCAGTGCCCCTGTTTTAATCCTAATCTACCTGCAGTCTTTCTCCAGGCCCTTGGACTCATCTGTGCAGTAGAAAAACTTGCCCTTGAAGAGCTGCACAGCAATAACAGCGAAGATGAACATGAACAGGATGTAGACAATGAGGATGTTTAACACGTTCTTCAAGGAGTTCACCACACAGTCGAACACAGCCTAAGAGAGAGCATGCACACACATACACAACATTTTGGCATGAAATCTGGTTCATTAACAACCAACTACATTTATAAACTGAATGAGGACGTTTTACAGACCATACAACAGATTTTGAATGTCAACAGATGCAAATTTACACATTTAAAGCCAGCGCCACACTAGCCAGTTTTTCCAGTGATTTTCAGGAGTGAGCTTCATAAACAATCACTGGCCAGGCAGAGGGAGACAAAGCACGCATTAGCGTCTGCCAGCGGGAGGTCGTTAATCACCTGACTGTCGGGAATCCCTGTTGAGTAAATGGTTACAGCAACGGGATCCAACATGACAGAAAAAATTATTGTCACCGGGGCCGCCTTTTGTGCTCTCTTCAAGTGACCAATGAGATTTTTTTTTTTTTACTGAAGAACTGACAAAAAGCTGATCTGAACATTTACATTGCACTCAGCTGCATTTCATCACAAACCCTGATTGTAATCCATAGTGATTCTGTCACAAAGCATTTTTTCCTCCTACACTAAAATTACTAATGAAACCAGTGGAGGCACAACAACGTAATTTCTTTACTCACTAAAAGCTGCATATGTACATTTGCATTCTATGGCATGCCTCGAGGGGATAAATACACAGTTCTGAAGAGAGAAAGATCAAGGCTCACCAAAACAGTCTGCATGTGTGACTCTCTTGGCCAAATTGCGTTGATTTGAGTCTGCTAGTGTGGCACTGGCTTAATCTGTCACAACTGAGAATAAATAATTTCCAGTTATCTGCAACTGCAGTGCTCACAGGTGTTTATGAAGCAATAGCCTTGCTGAAAATGTTTTTTAAACCAGCCTAAAGTTGTTAGTTGGTCTCGCAGCCTTGCCAAGTTTGTCAGGCTGGTCTGTTTTGAAGGTTTTAAAGGGTTTTTAAGCACTTGACAACTGGTCAGGCTGGGAGACTAGTGGCCAACCAGCTGAACCAGCTAAACACAAGGCCAGCTAAATGCCACCTTTGCAAGGCTGTGATATCAGTTAAACACCATCTTGGCCAGGCTGGGAGACTAGAGAAAAACTAACTTGGCCAAACTGTGAGACCAGCTAAACCAGCTAAGACCAGCAAACCAACCTTCTGCTAGTTTTAGCTGATTTTTATTTATTTTTCATCAGGGAGCTCTTACTATAAGGAAAACAGCTGGAGTTCAGCATCCTGGGTAATGATTGCTTTAACGTACTTAAAATGGTATGCACCTTCAGTTTTGGTAGACGTTTAATGGTCTTCAAAGGCCGCAAGACTCGCAACACCCTCAGGGACTTGATGGTGTTGATATCTTTTCCCTTTGTCCCTCTACACAAGTCAAAACAAACAAAGGGTCAGTAAGTGCCAGATCAAACACATGCTAACATGCTGTAGCTAGCCTTCAAAGGAAACATATGTATCCAGACAAAACACGTGAGAATGTGTGAAAACATGATGAAAATTTTACTTTTGACAATAAGGAATTGGGTGCTAACTGAAACTTTAGGTTACTCACGTAACCCGGTTCTCTGATAACAGAAGTGAGGTATCTCACTATGAGGGAGTCCCACCTCCCAATATAAACCAATGTCATAGGTGCCTACTTCTTTCTCCGTATATCTCTTCTCTGTGCAAATGCAAGGAGAGAAGTGTGGTGAGATACCTCACTGCTGTTATCAGAGAACGGGGTTACTGGAGTAGTTTTCTTTCTAACATACTTTCTGTATCTCACTATGGGATATAGCCAACTCCCGTATTGCAGATATGGTTTCAAAGGTCTTTGTTGAGGTTTCGCAAATCCAGAATGGGACAGAGACCTCCTCCTCTCTTGGGGATGACGAAATAGCTGGAGTAAAAGCCCTGATGGCTGACCTCCAGCGGCACAATCCTCATTGCTCTTTTGCTCAGCAAATTGGCTATTTCCTCCTTTAAAATCCAAGCTGACTCCCTCTTCGCTGTTGACATTAACACACTGTTGAACAGAAGTGGTTTTACTGCGAATTGCAGCCGATATACCCGTTTTATATAGATAAAATCCAGGGATGAACTGCGCGCCAACTTTATGCGTGAACAGAGAGGGGCCCACTGAAGCTCTCGCTCACTGATGGTGCCACGCCACCATCTAGCGGCGGAGCTGGGGATTGCAGCTCTGAGTTCGGTATTATTTTGTGTTTTATTTTCACACACTGCTGTGCCCTTGGCCCACTGCCTGGATGCACAGAGGATATTTGTATTTTTGTCACACACATGTTTTTGTGTAAACTTTCCTCCTCTCTCTTTTCTGACCCTATGGGTGGAGAGGTGAGATGCAAACTGAGAGGCACTGGGGAAACTGGTATCAACACTCCCATTAAATCATTTGTGTATGAACCGTGTAACACAAAACTTATGGCTTGATTCCCATTCCGAGTCCTCTTGGCTGGAGGGGCGGAAAACAAACAGAAACTCCGCGAGTGCTGTTCACCCACTCCATGTCCCGAACCAGAACACTGGTTAGGTCACTCGTCTCTTCTTTTTCCCCTGAGGGTTAGATAGACGATGTTTGGCCGCTGCAAAAGAAGCCTTGCTTCTCGGCTAGGGCTGTTTTGGCTGTGCCCCTCCCTGCCCTGACTGCTGGGGTGGTGGGGGAGGCCTGGTCTGGGTTCTAAAATCAGATTATCCACCTCTAAAATGGGTTGTGAACCCAGAATGTGACGGCTGCGGGGGGTGAGCAGTGGATTTTCAGGGAAGACAGGTCTCGAACGCTTCCCCATCCTTTTCCTCAAATCACACTGCTGCCGCATTGTGGACACCGTAGCCCAGAAAAGAGCTTTCGGATCCATTGAGACATCAAGGAAATTTGTCTTCTCCCTCTCAGACAGGCCAGACAGACTGAGCCAAATAGCCCGTTCGCCCACAATGGTGAGACCCATGCTGTGGCCACAGCTCTGGACAGCCCCTCTTGACATACGTAGGCTGAGACCGCAATAATGCAGATCTCTTCCCACAATGCCGCAGCCAGCTCCCCCACATCAATTTGTCAGCCCATCTCCTCCATTAACTCGGTCTGATATGCTGTGAGGAGCGAGGTGGCATTAAGAGCCCTTACAGCTAGGGCTGAAGATCGGTAGATCTTTTAGTAAATGGAGGCTGACAATCTCTCTGTCCATCCCAGCAGTGAAGTGGGAACAGATGAAAAAAAAAACGCATGACGATCGGGGTGAAGTTGATTCACCACCAATGACTCAACTGGAGGGAGACTGGACATCCCCCAGATCCTCCAGTTCATGCACATCCAGCATAGAGTAACCTTTAACAGGCACTCTGTTTGAAAAAGGCTTGTCCCAAAACCGCATTTCCGCTACGCATGCTGGGGCAGCTGGAATAAACTGCTTTACCGGGGCAGCACAAGATGGCAGCCGTTTGCCTTCATACAGATCCCTCTCTGTACCCTGGCCAGTCTACTGTGATGGATGGAGAGCTAGGCTGCCGCACTCCTTCACATCTCAATAAGGTCCAGCTCTCCTTGGACAGGAGAGGGGGATGCGTCCATCTTGCAACCCGGCCTGGAAGGAGGATGAGCAGGGAGAATGGCATCATCTTCATCCTCCTCACCATCATCCTACAAAAGACAATCATCAGCATCATCCTCCTCCTCCTCCTCCTCCTCTTCCCTGTCCCCCACCAAAGGAGCCGATTCAAAGAGGGGAGGAAGATCGGGGGAGACTTTGTCCATGAGATCACCCCAGCTGCACTGTCCTTGCAGCTGGGGTGGGGGTGTCTTCCTTCGCTGGTGGTGGAGAAAAATAGGGATCCTCATTATTTGACGCAATGACCCGCAGCCTCCTTTCCAAAACTCTCCGTACGAAATGGGAGCAATGTGGGCAGCACTCGGTATTAGCAAGTGCGGCCTGTGCATTCCTGACCCCCAGACAGGCTTAGTGGGTGGGGATCCTTCAGTGAGATCATAGATCCACAAGCACATGGACGAGAGGGATCCTTCCCCTTTGCTCCGCCGTTCGGTGAGCTTGCAGTTGCCATGACAGAACCCGAACTCAAGAACACAGAAGCAGTTCACCACAACTTGCCACTTGATTCTGTGTTAATCCTCTAGCCATAGAGGTAGAAGCTATTACAGCTCGAAAATCCACAGAAAAAAATGCAAACTCGCCTCGACATGCTGGTTCACGCTACCCGGAGAAAACAATATAATATCGCAGAAAATATATTCAATTTGACAGTGAATATATTCGCAAAAAGAAAAGCCATGTTCTGCGACATACCTGAACATCTCGCCTGATGAACTGTTAAGCGACCACATCTTACGAGTCCTGCTGATGATAGCTTCCAAAGATCTTCACGGGGAAGAGAATGAGATTGAAGTAGACACTTATAACAGTGGTTATATAGGGATGTGGGACTCCCTCATCACTGCTGTGATTGGTCTGTCAACTGACAGACTGGGTGTTATTGGTGCTTCCAAGACTGTCCACTCCTGAGGCGTTACCCATAGTGAGATACAGAACGAATGTTAGAAAGAGAACTAGCATAAACATAATACTCACCCCTCTTTATAGACTCAAAATGAATAAACACCCAACTCTGTTGTGCACAAAGTTTAAAGTGTTGTAGCTTTAAATCGTTCCAGCAATGGATTGGCGTTATTTCACAAAAGCAAATTCTCTGGATTGCATGCAGGTGCTGGTTAATACCCTGTGGCAGGGCGGAGGGTGGGGCCGGGTCGTGATTTCACACACCCGGCCCCTAATAAGGCTGATTGCGTCTGAGAGGGATAAGGCCGACTGGAGACGGTGGTGTGTCAGAGAGAGAGTTACGGACAGCTGTCCGACACCTGTGTGTGTGTTTGTGCTTTTGTTTTAGTTAATCATTAAATATTATTTATATTGTCAAGCCGGTTCTCGCCGCCTCCTTTCCGGATTTCGGCACCAGTGTAACACATCAATGGAAAGGAGGCGGTGAGAACCGGCTTGACAATATAAATGATATTTAATGATTCTCTGGTCGGCCTTATCCCTCTTGGGCTTAATCAGCCTTATTAGGGGCCGGGTGTGCAGAATCACGACCCGCCCCACCCTCCACCCTGCCACATACCCATACACTAAATGGCACTATCTGAAATATTATTGAATGATACATTAGAATTAGCAATACTCATGCAAAAAAATAAGGAAACATGAATTCAACCCAACACTGCTGTGCATCAGATTTTTAAAGAACAATCACACCACCAATGATAACAAAGAAACCCTGCCCTGAAAAAAGGGCATTGTTTCTTTTCAGGAACAAAGTCTTTATCAAGCTGACATTCAAAGTTGTCGACTTGATTAACTGGCTGCATTCATTTGAATACACTGCATGTATTCGTTACAATGCAAAGCTTATAGCAAGAAAAAACATTTACAAGATGTAGGTTAAATAAAATGCAGTTCAAAAGTTAGTTCACCCTTACAGAAAAGAGCAGCCCTCAGCAAAAATCATTCATGCTTTCGCTTCTGAATGCTCAAATCATTACTGCCAAGCTTAAAATGTCATTTGATGAAGTAACTGCAAGGACAAGCACATTTGATAGTGGAATTATAAATTAATACTCTATGGTCATATGAACAACTAAAGCCCTAAAAGTTAAATTTAAAGTAGGCACAGAGGAAAAATAATCATACTCTTCATGAGACATCACATTCATTTAAACAACCTTCACTGTTAAAGTGAATTTAAATGTTGTCAAAATTTACTCAACCCCAAACCCATATGACATTCTTTCTTTTGAGAAACAAAATGAGATGTTAGGTAATATGACAGCCTCAGTCACCATTCACTTTCATCGTGTGGAAAAAGATGCAGTACAATGAATGGTGACTGAGACATGCTGCCCAACATCTCCTTTTGTGATCTATGGAAGTTAGAAAGTCATATAGGTTTGGAACAACATGAGGTTGTGTAAAAGATGACAGAATTTTCATTCATAGGGTGAACTATCCTTTTAAGCCCCTATTTTGATGTATAGACTAACATGTGATGTTAGATGTCTGACAAAATAAACTATTATAAATAAATTATTAAAGATTTGTTAAATGGTTACACTGTTACATTACAACTAAATAACAGACATCAATAAAAAGTCAAGTCCACATATGATGAGTAATATAACAGCAATCCTAACACTGCATGTGTGCCTGTTGATTTGGACTTAGTGATGTCTGTTGGCTGAATCAAACTTAAAGTACTTTGTATTGGTTTGCAGGTACCGTTTGGTTCTTCCAGTGCAGCAATGGAAGAGAAAACAACAGAATATCTGAGAGAATATTAATTATATTTATTTAATTTAATTAATATTTAATTATATATATTTTTAATATTTATTATGGTCTAAAACTATAACAAAGCATTGGTATAAAAAAGGCATTGGCAGATGTATGATTGGTGCTGACAGAAGAATCAGCAGAAAATAACTTCAAGAAATAATTGTAAGAATGCATAACATATATAAAAATCCCACAGGAAAATATACCCATCTATTCAGCTTTCAAAAAAATGTAACAACAAATGGCCTTTTCATTAGCAGGGCAAGTGATGATATTTGTGATATTTGTAGGTTTCTAACAATTTACCTCAGAGATCTTAACCCCTAGACAGTGACAATTTGTACACACGCATGCATAGTCCATACATTATTCTCTAAATCCTCAAACACCAATCTAAAAACCAATCAGCAGAGACCGTACAGCATGGTCACCAACCAGCATGGTGAAGTCACTACTTTGGCCCAATCACAGGGCTCGGCAAAGTCATGCAACTCCACCCATGCTCCCTGATGCACATTAATCTAGCATGCATTCCCTGTACAGGGCCTGTTGTTT
Organism: Myxocyprinus asiaticus; assembly: GCF_019703515.2. Lineage (NCBI taxonomy): Eukaryota > Metazoa > Chordata > Actinopteri > Cypriniformes > Catostomidae > Myxocyprinus > Myxocyprinus asiaticus. Next base: position 40,966,641 of record NC_059347.1, on the reverse strand, counting down.
ATCATCCAAACCCACTATACACACAAAAGGAGCCTCAATAACACATCAAGAGACACCCTGATAACTTTCACAGTGCCCCTGCTAACAATTACGGTGGGGAGATGTTGTTCCACAACAATACAACATTAATTTCAAGGTTCTGATGAAAGATATCAGTGTTATTGTAGAGGCTCCAACCATGTACAGATATTCTCACTCCACTAATATGTAATGACAGTAAAGGACCTTATCCCAGTCAACTCAGGATAATGGGATAAGGGATGTTATCAAGGAGAAAGGAGAATATTTGGGGTTCCCCACCTGTTTATGCTTTGATGTGATCTAATGAATGAGAAGAACACAAGGCAAAACATTATGACATGCTGAGAACAGGAAGTACCTCTGCACTTACAGTTAAAGGGATAGCTCACCCAAAAATGAAAATGTTGTCATCAGGGAGATGTTAGGCAGAATGTCTAGGAAATGGTCACAGGGACTGACAGCCTAACACCTTGTCTACACCAGACGCGAGTGGTGTGGCATGATGCGACAAAAGCAAATCGCTCCCATTATAATCAATGACACTGTCTTCACTGGATGCATTTGTCGTGTTTCGCTTTGTCACACAAATGGTAAACGGATGCCCTGTTCTATTTTGCGCTGCACACGTTGGCACTACTCATTTGACGCGTTCAGTGTAGACAGCCTTAATTCGTTGCAATACAATGCAACATCACTCGCATCCGGTGTAGACAGGGTGTTAGTCACCATTCCGTTTCATTGTATGGAAAAAAGATGTGATGAAAGTGAATAGTGACTGAGGCAAACATTCTACCCAACATCTTTTTTTGTGTTCCACAAAAGAAAGTCAGCAATGCAGGGTTTGGAAAAACCTGAGGGAGAGTAAATGACAGAATTTTCAATTTTGGGTGAACTATCCCTTTACCCACACAATCTTTTCAGAAAACTGGACTTGATATTTTAAAGAAAACAAAAAGAGAGATTTTTATGAGCGCTTTGTCACATTCCTTTTTGAGGCTTAAAACACGAGAAAAGGCATTATGGCTTTGTTGACTATACTGTATGCACAAGTAAAAGGAAGTTAAGCGACTGTTTTTTTGGCAAATGTTTTGGAAACTGACAAAAGGAGGAAAAGACTTTGTATGGTGGGTGAAACAGACACTTCCAAATGCCATTAATTTCTTTTGTAGGAGAGATGAAGGATAGACTTGACAGAGAGAGGATCATCTGAGCTTGGATCTGAAAACCAACATGATCAAGATCTGGAGTGAATACTAAGACATGCCAAAAAGAGATGCTTGAACCATAGCTCTCACTACAGTTCCGATCTGATTCAGATCACCTCGAGCAAGTTTGAAAGGTAATATTCACATTTTGCTTGCTCTGCAATTCCAGCAATGTAATGTTATACTTTACTGTCAAAAAACTTAGAACTAGCAAGTCTCAAAGAAGCATATGAATTTGATTTTGGCAAATGGGCAAAATGTGTCTGTATTATGCTTCAACTCTACAGAGCACACTGGCCAATCATAGCAGTCACACTGGCAGTCCACCACATTCTCTCATATGAACCTGAAAGCATGCTAAGAGATGAGCAAGTCAATATGTTCTTGTTCTCATGCCAATCAATTAATGGAGCACTAGAGTGATGTCTCAAGTGAACAATGGTGCAAGACCAACTTTGATATGCCACTCCAACCTGATTTAACAGGTCATCTTTGATATGAAATGACACATGCACTGAGCTAAACAGAAATGCACATAAACAAACCATCCTGTTTACAGGCACTGTGGGGATTGTCCAGGATGCTCTATGTTCAGTAAGTACTGTTGTGACATACTGAGAGTGGTAGGAATGTTTTGAAGGAATTAAATGGATCAATAGCGTCTACCCCTCATGACACTGGAGAATGAAATGACACGGAGAAGAAACAATCAAGCTCATAGTCTGCAAATTTGGGATGTGTAAAACTCCATATTTTCAAATAACTAGTCAAAAAACTCGTCAATGGGTTGCCTAAACGACTAGTCAACTAAACAGTTTTATGGAAGCCCTGTATGAGACACAGAAATAACTGTAAAAAAACAGTTTTTTTTTTTTTTCCTTTTTCACCCAATTTGGAATGCCCAATTCCCAGTGCGCTTAATTCCAGTGGTGGCGTAGTGATTCACCTCAATCCGGGTGGCGGAGGATGAATCCCAGTTGCCTCCGCGTCTGAGACCATCAACCCACGCATGTGGCTTGTTGAGCGCGTTGCCACAGAGACATAGCACGTGTGGAGGCTTCACAGCATCCACCGAGGCATCCGCACTCAATTCACCACGCGCCCCACCAAGAACGAACCACATTATAGACCATGAGGAGGTTACCCCATGTGACTCTACCCACCCTAGCAACCGGGCCAATTTGGTTGCTTAGGAGACCTGGCTGGAGTCACTCAGCACACGCTGGGATTCGAACTAGCGAATTGGCGAACTCCAGGGGTGGTAGCCAGCGTCTTTTACCACTGAGCTACCCAGCACCCCCCCACCCCAATTTTTTTTTATTTTATTTTTATTTTATTTTTTTAAATTAAAAACAAAAAAAAAACAAAAACACATTTTTGTATATATACTGTATATACAAAAAATCTAGATAAACTAGTCAACGTCATTAATCAACTAGTCAGTTATTGGATGACTAGATGGCTATCGTGACCCATTCCTACTGCAAATGCTTGAGTGATGCTCAATGCTAGATTATGGAGAGGGTGAAATACAGGAGAAAGTCCCATGCTTCAACATTCGCATATGAGCTAAGCATTACTCGACTCACAGAGATGACGAACAGGGAAAGAGAGAGAGAGAGAGAGACAGACAGACAGAGACAGAAATAAGGACACAGAGAGAGTTAAGGTGTTACCCCATGAAGCTCCTTCAAGTGATTCCAGGCAGAGAGAAACAGAGGAAGAGAGGGGAGTGAGTGACAGCACAGCAGAACACTCACATTGAACATGCCTTGACATGACATCACAGCAAAAAACACAAAGACAAACAGGAAGTAGACAGATTAGTCAGAGTCTGCTTAGAAGAGAACAAGCCGAGAGACCCCTCTTTCTGAGATACACTTGTTAAAGCTCAAATTCACAATAGCTTAGGCCTGCCTAAGCTGGTTTGCTGGTCTTAAAAATTGCTGGTTTAAAATTGCCTAACTAGTCTCCCATTCTTGACAAGCTGGTATTCAGCTGGTCAAGCTTGTGTTCAGTCTCCCAGCCTAACCAGCTAACCTGTGCCCAAAACCCCTCTAAAACCAGGTTGAACAACTAAAGCCAGCAAGCCAGCTTAGGTTGGTTTAAGCTTTTTTTTTTTTTTTTTCTCTTTCTGTTTTTATTGAACTGGCAATGTTCCCTTACTATTTCTAATAGCATCTAATAGCATTTCCTCAATACTTAAGTGTTGTAGTAGCCCATCCATTACACCAATGAAGATGAGCAAACAGCTGATCGTATCAGACAACTCCTTTATTAGCTCCCACACATACACAAACCCGTGCACACACATTTACACAGAGACATATACTTGTTCTCTTTAATGAATAACAATAAGGAATACATTCTTGAAATTGCAATAAAGTGATTTCAATAGACCCAAAGACAGGAAGGAAACAACAGATCGCAGTGAGCTGGCGAAAATCTTAAAGCTTTTTTTTCTTGCACTCTGCTCACAGCATGATGAATGAGAGGAATTTAACGCATATAAAATTTCCAGCTCTGTATGTGTACAACTAAGATAGACAAAGACACTCTTGTCCCACTGTGAGATCGAGTGTCAAGTAAAATCCTTAAAAGAAAATACAGGTGAAAACCTTCACTAATATACAATATGTGTCTGGAATTATGAGAAAGTTTTTTTTTTTTTTTTTTTAAAGATCAATGATAAAAAGTATACAAAATATAGGTTTTAGTTAGAATCATCTAATAAGCTGTGTGGGTTTCATACAGGATTTAATAATTATAGGAAACTTACGAGAATGCAAATGCCACCAGTGCACCACTGACCACAATGAAGTCCAGAATATTCCACAGATCTCTGAAGTAGGAACTGGGATGCAGTATTAAACCTAAATCCACCATCTGATGAAGAAAACAATAAAACAGGATTATACAGTTAGTTACAGACCTCTTATCTGATTGGACAAGCAGTGTTCCAAGCTTATAATTAATGTAGTAACACTGGGACGCTTGACTGTTTGTATCACTCCGCTTGTCTGTGTCTTATGGAGTTCAAAATACATTGTCAGTACATTTACGTGTACATTTTTAACAAACTTAGCATATTAAGATGGGTCCATGTGTTTCATAAATTCATGAGTCAATGGTAATATAGAAATAAATACTTTCAGGAACAGAGAGAGACTGGCATCAAATATTCTCATAGAAAAATCCAGCTTGGGTCATCAGAGAACTTGAAGACTTCTGGGTCAAGATTTTAAAAAGGTTCTAGTGCAAATACCTGATAAATACTGTACACAGTTGCAGTTTTAACCACCACGCAAGCCACGCATTTGCATGGGGCCCCGGACATTAGGGGGCCCCCCGCCCCGGTAGGAAAGCTCAGCAAAAACCACCTGAGGGGTGACATGTTGTTTCGAGTACACGTGCGGCACGAATACACCGTTGTCAACGCTAACAGAGCGGTTCACGTTAGAGGTCTGCTGGGTTTTTAAGTCAGTTTTTCAAGTAGGATTTCATGTTCGGGTTTGTAATTTATGAAAAAAAATATACAGTCCTTCCGAACTTGTTTCACCCACACGCTCTCACTCACATACGCACGAATGGATGTGTTAGGGACTGTTCACACCAAACGTGTTTTTGCGTGCATCTGCTCTGTTTTTCCATTGTTTTCCTTTGTAAACACGCACTGGACAAAAGTCCATACCTGCTGCATCACATCTTGCTATTTCTTCAGTGTCTCACGCAGGACCAGCATATTTTTAGACACTGTGTCAAGTTAAAAAGAAAGTCAGGTCTCAAAAACTGTTTCATTTGTTGTGCTGTATCTTGGTTGTTTTTAGGGCAGGTGTCACAATGATTTAACGTTCTTAACAAGTTCAGGTTGCAAAGAGGTGACTGTTATGTTTAACATTATTCCAGATTGTTCTGCACCAAGCAAATTTCAGCGCTTGATAAACGGCACTGTTTTTACCCCCTTCTGCTCTAGTGTGCTGATGGGCTACCGTGCCTTCACTTCAATTTTGTATCATATTATACTGATAAACTGGACAACAATAAATAATTGTTGGGTTATAATAATAAATGACAACTGAATTCCAAAATGTTAGTGAGTGAAGAAGTAGGTTTTGCACACCCTGTTCATAAAAAATAAATAAATAAATAAATAAATATAATAATAATTTGTAAAAATATATGTATTGCTTTTTTATCAAAAAAAAAAAAAAAAAAAACACATGGAAAACATGTATTAATTATCTTTAACTAGATTTTTATTTAATTAAACATTTTGAATGTACTTGGCTACAATGGCTGATAAGATGAATTTAAAATTATAATTTAAAATCAATTTTATGCAATTTGTTAAGCAAACATTTTCTAAATTGGTGCCCTGGGCTGGTCGGTTGCTTGGGGCCACAGAAATCATAAACAAGCCCCTGACTGTACAGTAATTTACCTCACACTTACCTTAATGACCATCTCAAATGTGAAAACACCAGTGAAGACATAGTCCAAATACTTCAGCACCTATGAAGTGAAAAGAACAGAAATCAATAAATAAAATAACAAGGGCATCAGCCTGCCATCAGTTCATTGAGAAATATTAGGAAATTATGGTCATACATTGACAAAATGTGACTTTAAACAACCAGACAAAACACAAAAGATATGAATTTGTAAAGTGTAGACTCACATTGTTACGAGGGGCATTGGCTTGGACTGGGTCCTCGGCAGCCAGGGCTATACTGCTCATGGTAATGACCACCAGGATACACATCTCAAAGTAACGTAGACTCACAATGTAGTGGCACAGACGCCTCACACTACACAACAATTACACACACAGTCAAACAGAGGCTTGTGACAATTAGATCTTAAGTCTGCCTCTGGATGTATCTATAGACATATAATCAGTGGTAATTAGTATTATACTATAGTTAGTTACAGTCCTCTAATATACAGTAAATGGACAAGGGGAGCTCCAACAGTGCTGATATTTAGTGAAAAGCACTGGGGTGCTTCACTGTTTGTATCACTTCACCTTTCTTTGTGGTGACATTGTAAACAGGCTACCAGTCTTTGCACGGATAGGCAGCAATCCAGCTTTAGTTTCGTTTGGAACAATTTTTGTTAGAAATAGACAAAATAACTATCCATATTGTGTCTGAATACTGGTCCTTACTGGTGCCCCAACTGGGCCATAGACAGCTGGGTTATAGATGCTGCATTTGGCTGCTGCTCCCCAGTACACAGCTCTATGTGGAGGTTTATGGCATTGGATGCCTTTAAGACTTAAAGACCTTGAACACACACAGTGAAACTTTACAGTTAATAAGCAAAAACAATTTCCCATATAACAGCCTTGGTAGTTCGCCATTCACCATCTACAACAGGTGCGCATGAATGTTTGAGATTCCCCACACAAGTTTTGGGGAAGCTACTTTGAAACTGTAGCTTGCCATGGGAGAAGGACATTTTCATTCTATTAAGCACTTGATTGGACAAAATTCTGAGTAGTGCAAGAGTTATCAATATATTTGGTCCTTTTCTAGAAGAGAAACTCTGTAAATGTTAAATGTGTATACCTGCTAAAGGTTCATTTTGTCAACTTTTAAGAGTGCACAAGTACATAGATAAAACACATATCATGAAAGCCACAGAAACCATTAAATGCAGTTACTAATTTAGTAGCATTGCTACTTCAAGTTAGCTATTCCCCGACACTGCTACACACACACTTACGGATTGGTTGGGCTGAAGATGAACATTGAGCTGAAAGGTAGGATGGGACGAGGGCTGCTCTGGTTCAGATCCTCCAGATTCTTCTCAGTCATGGGCATTGTCTCACTGTCTATACTATTCACTGAAGAGACAAACACATGTCATGTGTAAACCAATATGTTAGTAAACCTAATAAATCTCAAGCAAAAGCTAAATTGTGTATGTAAGCTCTCCTAGAATGTCTTTCTCCCAGCACCTATAAAATTGGATTTTAACATTTTTTAGATGTTAAAATACTTTCTTTTTTTATCCCAGTTTAATATGCAAAGATTAATAATAATATTCTTAATACTCTTTCTTTCATGGAATATAAAAGGAGAAGTTAAGCAGTTTGTTAGTCTCAGTCACCATTCATTTTATTGCATCTTTTTCCATACAATGAATGTGAATGGTGACTGAGACTATCATTCTGCCTAACATCTCCTTTTGTGTTCCATGGAAGAAAGTCATGGAGGTTTGGAACAAATTGAGGGTGAGTAAATGACAACAGAATTTTCATTTTTGAATGAACTATCCCTTTCATTCCCTTGAGAAAGCACACAAATGCAACTCAATATGTGAGCATAAAATGAATTGAAAACGAATAATTGTGGGCTGAAATGGCTGTTTGAGAAATACTGACTGGGTATGAGGGTCGTCTCTCCTGGAAGAGATGTGATGGTCACAGGAATGTGTCTGCTCATTTCTGCAGTCTGACCGACATTCTTCTTGTAGTCAGAGTCTTCTGGTTTCTTCAGACACCATCTGTTCTGGACTGGAGGCTGATGAGGGTTGACAGCCAGTGAATCTCCTCCCATGTCCATGTGCCTGAAGCAGCGAGTCAGAAGCAGGTTACATTTTGAGCCACATTAGATATACCAATATCTATCCTTTCGAAAATGGAGATATACTAAACACATGCTAGAATACATTCCTTTGATTGACATGTCTCCCTATTTTTTATATAGGGAGACATTTATAAAATATATTTTTGCTGTATAAAGTTAAAAAAGGTTCAATTTTTAAAAGATTCAACATCTTAAAACCCCTGTGTTCAGTTACATTCTGCCAAGCACTGCATTGAGATGTTTTTGAACAAAAGAATGCATACTATGTGAACGGCTTCTAGGCCTGCAAGCTACTTTCATAATCAGAGGGAATAATTAAAGAAAACAAATATCAATAGTCTCATTAGATCCTGCACAGTGTTCTTTTGTAAACAAGTGCAATGTAAGAAATATATTTTACACAAGAAACTTCATTTAAGACTTTGGTAACACTTTATAATAAGGTTCCATTTGTTTAAAAATTTAGGTAACTAACAATAAAAAATAAAATTAAAAGTTGTATTTGTTAACATTGTTTAAAGCACTATGAACAAACATGAACTAACAATGAACTAACAATAGTGTTTTTATTAACTAACATGAACAAAGATTAACAAATGCTGTAAAAAAATATAATTTTTTTTGTTGATGCCTAATGCATTTACAAAAATTGAACCTTTTTTCAAAAAATACTTTTTAGTAAGAAATTTTACCTGTGGCTGTGTGACTTGCCCTCCTCTTTCTCTCCATTCCCTAGTTGTTCCTCTCCCTCTAGTGTGGACTGAGCTTTACTAGTGCGTGGCCTGTGCCGCCTCCTCCCTCTGTTACCTCCATTCTCCCCTCTGGAGCACCCCTCCCCTTCCCTTGTTCCTGAATGTGAGCCCTCCTTATGCCTGGACCTCCTTTCGCTCCTCCCCCCAGCACTGACCACTCCATTGCCCTCCCTGTTGTGTCTGTGGGAGTGATGGTGCCGATGTTCTCTCTCTCCCCCTCCCTCATCCACCGAGCTCTGGTGGTGATGTCTGTGCCCCCCCTCTCGGCTCCGGCTCCTGTCACTCTTTCCCTCCTTACACTGTGTCCCATTATGCTCTTTACTACGGCTGTGATGAAAGTGATGTCTGCCCTCTTTGCCGTGGCCTGTGTCCCCATTCTCATTGGTCTCATTAGAAGGCCACTCCCTGTGACGGTGGTGCTTGCGTGGTGGGTGGGACTGCGAGGGTTCCATCATAGGGGGATCTCTTTCATCCGCCGTGCCGACCTCCCCTTGCAGTTCCTGGGGCTTGTCCCAGCCTCTGTGGGAGCTGATGGGGCCATCGCAGCGAGGTTCCACCACCAGAGGCCGGTCCAAGTGGGTCTTGATGTCAGGGCAAAGGTGAAGGTTGGAGGTCAGGCGAGGGTTGAGCTCCTCTTGGTACAATGCCTCGCTGCTGGCCTGCATGTGCTTGCGGATCTGGGAGGTGCGCTGCTCCCACACAGACATCATCTTCAGGGAGCGCTGCTGCTCTATACTAAAGAAGAGAAGATTCATGGAAACATACCTGTCAGCATTAGATAGATGAAGTTAAAGGGATACTTCAACCAAAACTGAAAGTTCTGTCATCATTTACTCACCCTCATGTCAAACCCATATGACTTGTTAGGGAGTAAGGAAATGTTAGGCTGAAAAATAGTCACTATTCACTTTCACTGTATGGAAAAATGATTAAATGAAAGTGAATTATCATTGAGGCTGTCAGTCTCTAACATTCTGCTTTTTCTGTTCCACAGAAGGTCATACAGGTTTTAAATAACATGAGGGTGAGTAAATGATGACTTTTGAATTTTCAGGTTGGGCATGATGTTGTTAGGCAAGATGTTGATGATAGTCGGCATCCATGTCAAGACCCCCTATAATGTCAGCAGAAGTGTGATCAAATCTGAATTATTTAACATAAAAAATACTGTAGTGCTTCATGTCGAATCGCTGCAATACACTGCATGCCATAATAATGATGGAGTTCTTCAGCAGTTCTTCAAATGAAAAGAAGGTCTTTATGGATGCCAAATAACACAGATCAGGTATGGACATGCTTTGCTCATCCTGCAAGTGTTTGTGGATGATGGTTTGACTCGTGAAGTTTAAAGTCAACATGAATTGCAGTTTGCAACCCGTTTTACTTCCATAGTGTATTTCTGAGTGACACAGGATATACCTTAAGAAAAATTAAGGGTGGGACTTTCCCAGGAATTAAATGGATCTCAGAAATCATAATTCATCAATAATTTAGTGCTTTAATTTTCGAAATGTACAATAAAATGTAGAACCAACCAAAACTACATGTACAGAAAAATCCCAAAGCATTAAAAACATGGAATAGGCTTTTATATACAGAAGTCCCAAATTATTATTAGAAATTGAATAACTAAATCACTAAGTCTTATTTATATAAGAGTAACAAAACTGATGTGTATTATAGCTCAATCTGAGATTAATTAAAATTATAATGAAGGTAAGAACAAATTAATATGTGTAACTGTTGTGAATCCATCTAGATTTTTTTTCTTGGGAACTACTTCTGCAACTTCAATGCATTTATGAGTGAATAAGACCCTTTAAGACCAGGAATGTGCATTAAGAAAGTAAATAGGGTGAATTTTGATTTCATGTTGACTTTAATTATGCATCCTATGCCTGCAATACACAACAAGTGCACTATTTAGTGGCCTTTGCCTGGTTTAACGGCCTAATATCTACCCCTCCATCAGTGGCAGTTCTGGCTTACTTGGTGCCCTAGGCAAGATCAGACATGGCGCCCCCCTAACGTCCCAATGCAAGTGAATGGTGACCAGAACGCTGAAGCTTCTAAAATCGCAAAGGCAGCATAAAAGTAATCCATAAGACTTCAAAAAGCACTTAAATATTTATCTGTTTCTCACCCACACCTATCATGTCACTTCTGAAGACATAGTTTAAACACTGGATTTATGGATTACTTTTATTCTGCCCTTATGATATTTTTGGAGCTTCAAAATTCTGGCCACCATTCAATTGCATTGTATGGACCTACAGAGCTGAGAAATTATTCTTAAAATCTTCATTTGTATTCTGCAAAAGAAAGAAAGTCATACACATCTGGAATGGCATGAGGGTGAGCAAATGATGAGAGAATTTAAATTTTTGGGTGAAATATCCCTTTAAATAAAAATAACCAGACAATGAATATAGAAATGAAGTAACTAATATATATATATATATATATATATATATACACACACACACACACACACACACACACACACACACACACACACACACTACTGTTCAAATGTTTAGGGTCACTTACTCATTCTTTATTTTTTTTTTATTTTTTTTATTTTATTTTTTTTTTCACATTTTAGAATAATAGTAAAGTCATCACAACTATGGAATAATAGAAATGGAAATATGGGAATTATGTTGTGACTAAAAACAATCCAAAATAAATCAAAACTATGTTATAATTTAGCATCTTCAAAGTGGCCACACTTTGCTTAGATTTTGCAGAAATGTACTCTTGACATTTTCTCAACCAACTTCTTGAGGTATCACCCTGGGATGCTTTTTAAACAGTATTGAAGGAGTTCCATCTATATGCTGGGCACTTAGTGGCTGCTTTTCTTAATTATTCGGTCCAAGTCATCTATTTCAAAAACTTTTTTTTTTTTTTAAATAAACTTTTGCAAAGTACTGTGTGTGTGTGTATATATATATTATATATATGACACATTCTATTAACATTGACATCATATATACAGCACATAACTTAAATTGCACAACTAAATTAAAGAGTCAATAAATAAAGTTTATGGCAGAATTCTTACAGATTGCTGCTACTCTGTGCTATTACACTTAATCCCTAATTTAAAATTGAACCCTCCCCTCCTAGTTTTCACTGATGCAAAATCATCAATGACTTTGTCATATCTGACCAGCAATCACATGGTTGATACTAATTTTCTCGATCTTTTCTCACATCGCAATCTTGCGAGCTCTGTGTGGGCTTGGCCGGGCAGGTATCCTTTTGTGCCGGCCCAGAGAGTGTTGCCGACCTAGGCGGCTGCCTATAATGCCTATACCAGGATCCGCTACTGCCCTCCATTAAGAGAGAACCTAAATCTCTTATATTTCTCCCATCCTACTTAGAAATTAAATGTGAAATGTTCTTCTGGGTAATGTTATCCTATGCCTTATTTCTTATTCATTTAGCATGAAGTATACATGAATCAAGACAGTTCCCAGTGTAAAGCAAAGGTTCAGTGGAGGAATAGTAACACGTCTCTGCTTTCCTCTGTCTTCTCTCTTTTCCTCATCACTTTATTCTGAGCACACCTCTAGCAGGTAGGCTGTGTTCCAGGGAGCGGGCGTGATGAGTGAACTGCAGCGATGTGTAGACAGATGTTGGGAAAGAGAACACTCAGAGGCTGAGAGAGAGGGTTACACTGATTTTCAGACACTATTTACTGCCAAGGCTCTAAAAGGGCCTTGCGGTGTGAAACACTCCTGTGGTCAGATTGCAGTTCTAGTGGACAAGGTATACAATATGGTTCTGACTCTTTGCATCAAACTCTATGACAGAACCTCAAAGAGTGATCTTAAAGAAATAATTTTAATTAAAAATCTGTCATCATGTCATCAAAAATCTGACTTTCTTTTGTCTGTTCATTATAACAGGAGATGTTATAATGAACATTGCAGGCCATCTCTTCATTACAATGGCAATGAAATGGCAGCTGTATTGAAAAGACGGCAACATAAGAAAGAAAGCAGGTTTGGAACAACATAAAGGTGAGTAAATAATGACCGAATTTTCGTTTTTGGGTGAACTATCCCTTGCCTTTCGGCCACTTTATTGTTGTAGAGAGAAGAGAGGAAATGGTGGGGGAAAGTTTCATTGCCCGCATGAGTATTACATGTCAGTGTGTAAGAGCACATTTCGCATTTACTATGAAACATTTAATATACTTGGCAAAATAATCTGTTGCCATTATAATCTAATGAAAATTAACAAGCTTTTATAAAAAAAAAAATAAATAAATAAAATAAAAACATGTTGTTCTCAATATGTTAGTACCCCATTACCTACAGATAATGGGCTGCTGTAAGTCGTGTTGCTAACGTCCACCAGACATATCCACACTGAATTAGACTGAATTAGACCACCACAGGTTATATTTCTCAGGACACCTATTTTAGAGACATCTGTCAGGCAGAAGGGGAATTTTATGTGTGGTATTCATAAAATGTTCATTTACAACAGCTTTAAAGTGGAAAGAGTGAAACACTATAGATTAATGATTAGCACAGGTGAGCAGAGGGTTAATATAAAAATCGCAGGTTAACCATGGGAATACATAAACTGCATGTGAAAAATGAATAAGGGAGAAGATTCTGGAATGTCCAAAATACAGCAGTCACTGTCAAAAACTATGAGGTGGGTCATGGATGAGTACTTGTCTTTTGTCTCACAGATGATCAAAATATGTCCATTCACATACTAAAGCATTAGTCATGCCCTATACAGAACTATTACCTCAGGTAGTGGTGTGCAGGGGAGCAGACATAACTCCTAAAACACATATAGCACACAGTGAAATACACAGATACACACAGACAGACTAAGAGTCCCCACACTGCCACAGAAAACCGGTTAGAACACAAACATATGAAATTAGAAAGAAAATCATTAAGGAACAAATATGTGTGAAAAGACAGAGGAATGGTGACAAAAATTTAAGAAAAAAACAAACGTACAATACAGTGGAGAAAACGGAAATGAAAGCAGACTCATCCAGTTGTTGGTATTGCACTGCAAATCTCTACAACCTTTAAATGTTCAATACTGCACAAATGGAGTAATTAAATCTTAGCTATGCAAAATAAACAGTTTGAACATCAATCCCTCACAGCCTCATTTTCATTCTATTGTTATTTCATTTAATTTCTCTAATTGAAGCATCTACCCTGACATCAGTCTTAATTCTATCTCTGGATTTAATTAAAAGCATAGAACTGAATTTCTGCTTGCTTTTATGTGCGAGTATGTGTGTATACGCTCTCACAGTGGGCCTGTCTTGTGCAGTGTTGGGTGTAATGCATTACTAAGTAAAAATTACTGTAATTAAATTACTTTTTTCATTAAATTATGATTACTCTTAATTTTCAGTCATTTAATTACAGTTACTTCTGATGCAATTGCATTAAATACTGTATAGAATATAGAACAATTCTATATAAAACAATAGTGAATTTCAAATAGAAATTTAACATCTAATGTTAAAATATTTTTTTTTTTCTAATTTAACGCTGCTCCCTTAAATTCTTTGGCCAGTTCATGAATAATTTATTTTATTTTATATGATTTATTTGAAAGAAGTAAAAGAACGGTTTTATGTCTATCCTTGTATTTTTCATCTGGTCGAGGTTGATAAGTATTTTAGAAAGTAAATAAGTAAAGCAATTATTTTTCAGACAGATTAATTAGTACAGTAATCTAATTACACTGTAAAAGATGTAATAAGTAGTTAGTCATTAATTACTTTTTTAGAGTAACTTACTGGTAGAGTAACCACTGGTCTTGTGTTTTAATAATTTTATCTATATGTTGTAAAATGAATAAATATATAAGATTCTGCACTATTTCTAAGTCATAAATCAAACGTAACCCAATTTGTGACCATTAACACATTTGTACAAAAGGTCAGATTTCCTTGCTTCCATTGAAGCACACAAGAATTTTATATACATTGTTTTATGATTTCCCTAATTTGTAAATTACCGCTTGTGCTGCTAATTAGTTGCTGATAACCTGAATGACACATAAATCTGATCCAGCCTAATCAAACATAGATTGATTTTCCAGCCACATTCAGTAAGAATGAAGATCCTCATCTATTTCCACTTAGTAAATCAAGCATGCATACCATTTCAGAGTGAAAACAACCAACTAGTGGATGTGGGTATAGGACCAATCATACAGAGAACACTTACAGAGACTTACTGATGACCAAATAAATATTATAACAGAAAATTAATAAAACAGCCAACACCCAGAAACAGACACACTGTAATCAAACTGAAATTCAGTTCTTGAATGGGAGAAACATAAAAAAGTACATGAGAGAGAGAACAGGAAGGAGTTATGAACAGATGTTACGGAGGGTTAGTGACTTACGCTGTGATGGAAATGTTAGCGGCCGACATGGGGCTGACCTCCTTTACCTCCTTGGCTTTCTGTAGAGCCAGTTTCTTACTGATGGCCTCCTCCTGTTCCTCCTCATCCTGAGAGAGTAGTAAGACAGGGAAAGATACATTTGCATCCCATGGCAAGCACCTCTACCATTAACAAATCAATGTAGTGATGGCCTCATACTGTTGGTACTGTTTTCACGTAGGGCTGTAAATCCCACGACGGATTGAAAGCTTCATTACCTTGAGTTACTGACCAGGGCAAACATCAGTCAGATAAAAAGAGCCCTTACAGACAGTCTTATGAAACCAATAAAAGCTGCCAGTGTGTGAAGATAGTTCACTTCCTCTTTAATTTACAATACACAACATATGTGGAGGAAGACTCATGTGGTGCATGTGCAGTTACAGATGGCAAGTGAGTCATTTCTATAATACATTTATAATATATTGTATATTTTCATGCCCCCTTCATATATATTGGATATAAATCATGAAAATCCTATAAGTCAATATTATGAATAGGAGGGTGAATTTTACATAGTTTCACTACTTTTATTTGAGCAGATGTTTCCATTTTTGTCCCCAAGTGCTATGAAAAACTCCCAATTTCAGCAGTATGATAATATCAAAATTTCAGAAGTCTGTTAAAAAAATTAAATTAACTTTAAAAATGTACCCCAAGTTTACACCCTTATGTAAACTAACTCTTAATCCCCCACAGAGTAATGGCTAACTTTAGCACTTCATTTATATCCTATAATTTGGAGAATATTTCTGAATGTCTGTTATACCCTTTTATTTAAATACCTGCTTAAATTTCAACAAAAGCATGTTGTATAACAATTATGGAGTTCAAGGGGTAGTGCATAACAAGAATAACCATGGTACAGTGTGACACAGTGCAAGAGGATGTGAATAAATGCCATGTTTATAAAATTGCCCGTATGTAGGATCTAAAAATGTTCAACCAACCTTGGTGAGTTCTTGTGCATTGGCAAGGTTATCAACAGCGATGGCCAAAAAGACATTGAGGAGAGTGTCTTATCAAATGCATTTTAAGGAATCCAGTGGTCATCTATAAAGCTGTGAATCAAGACAGTTTCATACACTTTCAGTCAGTTGCCCAAAAAGGATACAGTTTCCAAACAGCGTGAGCACAATGAAGTACACGGAGCAGAACATTCCTCTGTGCACTCCTCCCTGGGACTTGATTCCATGATACATCACAGCATTCCAGTCCTCTCCTGTCAGAATCTGACAAGATAAAACACATCATGCAGACACTACAAATATCAAATGAGTGTCTTCAGACACATATTGCCAGATGGTTATTACCTGAAACACTGTCAAAATAGCAGCTGGGAACGTGTCAAAGTTGGTAGTCGGGGTCTCATCTTCGAAATTGAATCTAGGAGAGAGATCGTGGTGAGCTGTGAATCATATTTTTTTGGATGAGTCTCATGTTTATGCTACAATGTTCAGTGCTAGAAAGAACAGAGCCAGCTTTGCTCTATTTCCAAAATCGTTTTATTTTTTTATTTTTTATATCTGTTTGCTAGTAAACAATGCAAACAGACTGACAATTAGATTAAAAAGTAGTCTAAATACTTGCCTCGGCAAGTATTTAAGATGTTTATGCACAGTCTGTTTAAGAGATATTTAAGATCATGAGATTATGTGATACGAGTTAACCTAACAAAAAGAGTACAAACACTCAGGTTTCATTAATGTTTTACACTGCAAAAAAATCATTCTTATTAGTATTTTTGTCTTGTTTTCTAGTAAAAAATATCTAAACATTTTTAAAACAAGATACATTTACATAAGAAGCTAAATAGCATAAGAGATTTTGTCATATTTTTAGAGAAATCTAAAACAAAGAATTATAACATGTATGCTTATATAAAGAAAAACTACTTGCCAATGGGGGAAGAAAAAAAAAAACTTGATTCAAAGGGAAAACAGGTTTATTTTTCTTACCCCATTTGCAAATATTTTGTCTTGTTTTAAGCATAAACCCAACCAAATTTTGTTGGAATTCTCTTAAAACAAGACTTAATATCTTGTCATTCTGCTTCTCAAATACTTTTCTTTCTTGCTTTAAGGATGTTTATATGTTTTCACCAGAAAATAAGACAAAAATACTCAGTAAGAATTTATAATATATATATATATATATATATATATATATATATATATATATATATATATATTAAATATGCTTTTGCATTGCTCCAGTTTCCTTCACACTCTGCACACTCAGGGCTCTGCAGTGGTCCTTATTACTAGAGAAAACTAGTAAATAGAAATGCTTAAAACAGGAGAAGAAACATCTCACAATCAAGAGCTTGTTTTCATTATTCTTTTGAACAAAAAAAACATGCTTCCTTTACTCAAGCCCTATTATTATTTATTTATTTATTTTGCAAAACATTATTACAATAACATTTGAAACATTAAAAACTTTTTAAATGTTGCTAGAGTATACTATATTTCCCTTACGACTCAGTACACTTGACATATAGGGAGTGTCTTCCACACGACCTAGTTGAAACCTCTCTTCAATAATGCCAGTATTCTAATATTGGCTATGGTGTTTGAGCCCTGCCTTTTTAGGCATGAAGCTGTCCGCTATAAAAGCAGGTGCGCAAACAACATTCCTCAGAATTTTCTTCCTTCAAGACAGCGATTCATCTCTCGTCTAGAAGCTCTCTACTGCTTCGCTGTCAACTACACGAGTCAGCAGGCAGAATCTTCAAAACTGTTGGAGGATACCTATATTTTTCACTCTAACAAACAGCCATACAAGGGAATGTGAATTACAGTATGTATGCTATATTTTAAAATTACAGCATACAGTGTTTATTATAAGGAGGCAGGGCCACCCACAAGTGGGGAGGAAAGGGTGGAAAGAGGGGACAGCTTTCAGGGGCCCAGCTACTGAGGGGGCTCAAGAGAGATCAACACCCTCAATAGTGCTGAGATCATTTGCTGGAGATCACATACACGCATTGCCCGTGACAAATACTGGTGCACCAACATATAACGGCACACGTGCATACTATCCGGGCCTGCTCAATACTCACGAGTACTTTTAAATGAGCTACTTTTTTACTCTTAAGTAATTTTTAGGACAGGTACTTTAATGTACTTCTACTCTCACTAAATGTTTTGGGAAGTAGCAGTACTTTAACTTGAGTATGATTTTTCAGAACTCTTTCTACCCCTGCTTAAGACTAATTACTTGTTGCTGGTTAAAACACTTGTTACTGTCTATTTCAATTATGGTTACACCTGCACAAACATTCAAGATTCTGAGCACTTCCATCAAAAGCGAGAACGTGTTATCTGGTCTCATTGTTTTCACTCGCACTGTTCTCTGAGGTGCTTTACACTCTATATCACTGTCTCTTTTATCCAACCCAGAAAATAACTTCATGGATCAGACAGGGAGTTTATCGTGTCCATCTACAGTCTTAAATATTAATGCGCTATGGAGCTGAAACTGAGTGCCAGAAAGGCACAAAGCAATTTTTCATTTCACTAAACACAGAGCTGGAAAGACTTCATCGATATCAGGAGGGAACTGCCTCTCCTGCAGCTATCTTCACACTGCTCTGTTATGTTTCAATAACATTTTCATATTTGTTTATCCAGCACACTTCTTATTACAGCAGATCACATGACAGCATGTTTGTGCTTCTAAGCTGATATTTACCGCTTGGGAAGCCTGCACAGAGGCAATTCCTCTGTTGTAGCATACAATCAATAATTCATGGAACAGAGAAATGAAAACTTCTGCCGTCTGGATCTGCTCAATCATGTTTTTTAACATGAGGCTAAGTGGTAAATGAAATGGCAGGGCTTGGAGGAGTCACGGCCGCTTATACAGCAAGGAACGTAGACGATGGGGACTTTTAATCCAACATCAAGGGGTGTTCTTTTTATTTATCAGTTTATACAAAGCAAGTCAAAAGTATACTATCCAAGTGCTCTGAAGAGTAAAGGGTATAGATTAGATGTGAGTGTAAGTGCCCAGAGGTACTTACTGTCCTCCGAAGAGCTGCATCCCCAGGAGAGCAAACACAACGATGAAGAGGAAGAGCAGGAACAGGAGACTGATGATGGACTTCATTGAGTTGAGCAGAGACACCACCAAATTTCGCAAAGAGTTCCAATACCTGCCAAAGTATTCCATTATAGCTTAGTTTAGAGAAAGGAATATACCTTGATTCTCAGGACATATGATACATATACAGGGTTCAAAGTTGACTATTTTGCCACATTGGCCAGTGGCGGATGAACTGAGAAAATTTACCAAACATAAATATTTCATACTGGCCATGAAACTGTATTTTGAATTATTTTTACTAAGAAATATTAACACTGCACAATAATGTTCTATTCATTAAAATTAGTAAATGCATTAAGTATCTTGAACAAACAATGAACTATATGTTTTTACAGCATTTAATAATTGTTGTTAATGTAAGCTAATAAAAATACAATTGTTCATTGTAGTTCATGTTAGTTCATAGTGCATTAACTAATGTTAAAAAGTACAATTTTTGATTTTAAAAATGTATTAGTATATGTTGAAATCAACATCAACCAAGATTAATAAATGACGAAGAGTCACGTGACACCATGCGAGGATCTTATGTGTGAAAGGCGAGCTCTGCGCACATTGCTCGTTTTAACACTTTTAATGACATAAACCGGTGAGATTCGATACACTCTGTTCTATAACTGTTCTAGGAGGACAATATGTCAGAGAACATTAAAAGACACTTACATGCTCAAGCTGATAGCACATAAGTGCAGGCCCCGAGCCAGGGAGTCGATTTGGTCGGAGAGATGAGGGAAATGCGGCAAGAGATGTTGAACATGTTGGCAATGCTGACGAAGGTCGTTGCTGACTTGAAGGATCTTGCTGTGATACGTCGATCGATCACTGCCATGGAGACGAAATTCTCTGAGGTGGTTACAGGAATGGGGGATGTCGAGAGATGGATCGATTGTCTGGAGTCATCTGAGAGGGAATTGTCTGCTGGTCCGCTGGCGACCGGGGTGGATTTGGAGCATGTATGGGAGAAGTTGGAGGACATGGAGAACCGTGGCCGGCAGAATAATGTCCATATTGTCAGAATTCCTGAGGCCGAAAAGGGTCAGGATATGGTGAAATTCCTGGACGGGCTCTTTCCGAATCTGCTTGATATAACAGGCCATAAACTGGAAATCGAGCGACCTCACAGGGTTCCTTATCAGCGAGCTGCAGAGGGAGGTAGGCCCCGATCAATTCTGGCCAAATTTCTGAGATCATTCGATAAAGATTTTGTGTTATTCGAGGCGAGGAGTAAAGGAAGTCTTTCTTGGAAAAACCACAGCATTTTCTTTTTCCCAGACTTTGCAAATTCGACGAGAGAAATGCAAGAAACTTTTACATCAACAGAAGGTCGCTTTTGCACTGATATTCCAGGCCAAATTGAGAATAGATGCTAAGGATGGCCGTAAAACATTTACATGCCCACAGCAAGCGATGTCCTTCATAAAGCCAATGAAGTAAGTTAACTTGTGGTACTCACATTGCAGCCGAGTGGACTGATTCACTGAACATTCACTTGACTGTTCGAGGAAACTGAGCGCCTTTTTTTCTTTTTGTGGTGGTTCCACCTTAGCGGCTGGAGTTTGTTTTGTGGAATAACACTCCTCCGGGACAGTTTAATGGATGAATCTGCACGATCTTTGTGCTTATGCCTCCTATTGGCTGGAGTTTGTTTTGTGGAGTATTTCTTGTAAGACATTGGAGTGATTAGGTCATTTGTTGCACTCATGTAGCAGCCGAGTGTCCAGCTCATTGAACATTCGTTTGACTTTGAGGAAACTGAGTGCCTTTTTTTTTTCTTTTTGTGCTGGTTCCGCCTAGTGGCTGGAGTTTGTTTGTGGAGTAACACACCTTCGGGACAGTTTTGTGGATGAATCTACATGCCCTTTTTTGTTTATTACGCCTATTGGCTGGAGTTTGTTTTATAGATTATCTTTTGTTGTGTAATTCTGTCTCACAAAATTTGTATAGAAACACCGGACTTGAGCAATCTGACGGCAAAGTTGTCACGGGGGCTCTCGTAGGCGTACATGGACTGTTTGAGTTTAGAGGGATGGACGCCAGTTGCCGCTGTTGTGCGCGGGGTTAATGCGCATATTTTTCTTTTTTCTGTTTGTTTGGTTATGGGGGAAGTTTGATTTTTGCACTAATGTTGGAATGTGGTCTTTATAATTTTGTTTTTGACACACAATCTATTTTTTTCTTATATTTCAAAATGTCAAATGTTAATATGAGTGGATTGTGTCTCTCCACATGGAATGTGAATGGGTTGGGGAACCCCATAAAAAGAAGGAAGGTTATTTCACTTCTTAAGCATAAGAAATATGATATAGTGTTTCTTCAAGAAACACATCTTTCCCTGCAGGAAGCTGAAAAATATGGGAAGACATGGGGTGGACATGTTTTCTTTAGTGCTGGCTCAAGTAAGAGCAGGGAAGTCATTACACTGATAAGTAAACATCTACAATTCAAATGCCTCAAACAGATTAAAGATAAATTAGGAAGAGTCATTATTGTTTTTTGGCTAATATTTACGCTCCTAACGTTGATGATCAGGGCTTTTTTATAAATCTTGAAGGGATGTTGCAAGCCACTGGCACCTCTCATGATATAATATTGGGAGGAGACTTTAATCTTTTGATGGACTCAGTCCTTGACTGTAGTGAAGCAAAAGTGTGCAAGTCCCCTAGAGCAACACTGATGCTTCACATGATGTGTAAAAATCTTGGTCTTACAGATATTTGGAAGCTTCTGAACCCATCTGGTAGGGACAATACATTTTTTCATCAGTCCATAAGATTATCTAGAATAGATTTTTTTTATATCCCTCATTTCATCTGTTGTTGATTGCTCAATTGGAAACATTTTAGTCTCAGATCACGCCCTGTTTTGTTTAGGGGTGTTGCCACATATGGAGAAAAGGAAATCATATAGTTGGCAAATTAATGTATCCCTTTTGAAAAATCCTGAAGTCCAACAAATGTTAAAGGCTGAAATCAATGTTTATATGCAGACCAACTGGTCCTCAATATCCTCTGTGGGGAATACAGATGTCCCCCTCTCTTATTTCAAGCAATTTGATAGCATAGCGAAGTCCTTCATTTGGAATGGTAAATGTCCCATATTACATTTCAGTAAGTTGCATAGGCCGATTGACAAAGGTGGGCTAGGCCTACCCAAGATTTGTTTTATTATTATTCATTCGGTCTCAGACATTTGGCTCACTGGTCACTTCCACCTGAGAGAGCCCCTCCCTGGTTTTGTATTGAACAGGAAGTTCTTGCCCCTATTTCGCCACTGCAAAGCCTTTCTATCAAACTAACCGGAGAAGTTAAGTTACACCCCGTTATCTCGCATTTGCACGCAGTATGGGCAAAAGTGTCCAGAGTGTTTAATTCGGACATTTATTTAAATGTTGCTTTGAGCATATGACTGAACCCAAAGTTATGTATTAATAAGTCCCCTTTCTGCTGGACAGAGTGGATTGTGAGGGAGGTTAATATGCTCGATGACCTATATGAGAGTGGAGTGTTAAGATCCTTTGAAAATTCGGTTCAACCTTTTGGGATTCACAGGTCTCAATTCTTTAGGTATTTACAGCTGCGCCACCTGCTTTGTACTATTTTGTGATTACTGCTTTTGGAAAAGGCCATGAGGCATCAGTGTATTACTCCCTGCTAATTCAGTGTCTGGGAGACGGAGCTTTAACTTCTCTCAAGAGATTATGGGAGAAAGATTTAAACTTGGTATTGGAGGAGGGAGTGCGGGCTAGGATTCTATAAAACGTCAAGTTTGTAAAGAGATGCAAGGGTGCGCCTTAAGCAATTCAAGATTTTACATCGATTCTATTGGACACCCTCTAGATTGTATAGGCTTGGTCTTAAAGACACACCCACCTGCTGGCGATGCCAATCAGAAGATGGGGACATAACTCATGTTTTTTGGTGCTGTGTTAAGATCCAAGAATTCCGGTTGAGGGTTCAGAGTTTTATGTGTGACATAATGGGCACTCAAATTTCATTTTGCCCCAGACTCTGTATTTTAGGTGATGGGGCGGTCATTAGTATAGGGGATAAATACATAAGAAATTGGGTCCTAGCCAGTGTCATGATCAGTAGACAGATCATTCTGAGGGTATGGAAGTGGGCTGGTTCGCCCTCATTTCTGGAGTGGTGCACGGAGATGAGTAGGGTGGCGGCATTTGAGGAGATGTTAGTTAGAAGGCTAGGCAACCTGGGGGTGTTTAATATGAAGTGGGGCAGCTACCTGACTGGAAGGCTCTCGTGGAGGGGCAGTGGAGAGGGATTTATAGTTTAAATGTGTGTGATATATATATATATATATATATATATATATATATGTGTGTGTGTGTGTGTGTGTGTGTGTGTGTGTGTGTGTGTGTGTTTTGTAATTTGCCTTAGACCACAGGGATGTTTGTTGGGGGTCAGGTGGGGTTGTGGATTGGGAGGGGGAAGGGGAAGGGGAATAATGGGGGTTAGAAGTTGATTCTGTGCATATATGTTTTGCTTTACTGTTTCATATGTTAGAATCAATAAAAATTATTAATCGGAAAAAAAGATTAATAAATTATGTAAAAGTATTGTTCATTGGTAGTTAACTAATGTTAACTAATGTTGTTTAAGCTGAAGTATGTAACTTTTTCTGTATTAAAATACTTTCTCCTCTCCAACCTTAATATGCAGAGCCAACTATAAGTAAGCCATTCATAGGTTGATTTTATCGAAAACTGTAAGCACTTTGTCTCTGTGGCGCAACGGAAATCCTCTGTTTGTTTTAAGCGACCTGTCTATTGTATACAAACACAATGACACTGACTCGACCAATGGTGTGAGTTGGGGGCGGGACTATTTCTTTGTTTGACCAACTGCTGACAGGGGGCATATTCAGAAAGCTGTTTTGAAAACAAAGTTTATTTTTGCAATTCCATTTGGTGGAGCTAGTGGTGCAGAAATTACATACTTCAGCTTTAACTAATGTTAACAAATGAAACCTTGTAAAGTGTTACCGAAATATTTTATCCCTATGACAATGGAATAATTTAACTGTTTTTCCTCATTACTTGTTAAGACAAAAAAAAAAAAAAAAATGGCATCCTAGATAAACTTACTGTATGATGATACATTTTCTACTTAGGTTTAAGGTGGAAGTGCAAGTCAAAACATACATTGTCTTAAGTAGACTTCATGATTTGAATCACATGTCTCTCAGTGAATATTGCTTTTACAGTATAATTAGTTCTAAACCATATATTATGTTGCAGTTCCTTATAAAATTACTGGCCAAGTCCTGTATTTACTGATTAAAGACACTTTATACTCACATTTAGGGCTTGGCAAGTGTAAATTTTGGACCCTGTACATGCTGAGGGCAGCCTAGATTAAGGGACATTTTTGATCACTTACTTTGTAACTTTGAATATCCTCAGCAAACGTAGTGCTCTCAACACACTGATGCCAAAAGAGGCCCCTGGTTTTACTGCTGCCCAAATCACCTCGAAAATGCTTCCCACAATAACCTAAACATAGCAAAGACAGAACACATATATGAAAATACAATTAATTTGTCAAAATTCTTCTGTTGTTTTTGGCGATCTGTAACAGCAGGGCTTTGTCAGCACTCAATTTCTCCTGGAAAAAGGATTGTCTTTGCTTCTGAAAAGGCAGACCCCCCGGAATTAATTCCTAATGGAACATTTTCTTGTCCTGTGTATAATTTGTATCTGATGGGACGTTACTCACCCCAAAGTCGAAGCAGTTAAATGAGGAGTGAAAGTAGGTCCTGGGCCCAAGGCCGTACATCTTCAGACTCATCTCTATTAGAAACAGTCCAAGGAACACAAACTCTGCCAAATCTGTACACACAAAGCATTTTTTAATGGTGTCAGTCTCTAATTCATTTATGCAATTATAAATATAGTTTGATTAATGATTAACACAAGTAAAAAAAAACAAACAATTTGACAGTGAAGTAGGAAAAATAAACTTCTTATTCTCATTATCCTACACAATTTCAAAAGCATTTTGTTCTTGTTTTAATTATTTTTTTAGACATTTCTACTTGAAACAATACAAAATAAATGTAAAAGAAAATTAATTTTTGCTTTGCTCATACTTTGTTGCTTTCGCAATAGGATTAAAAATAATGGGTGCAATGGTGCCAAGTAGGAGTGGTGTGGCCTTGTAGTTAAGGATCTGGCCATGTTACCAAAAGATTGCAAATTTAAACCTTACAATGGGCGATCCATAAACTCCATCATATTTCCCTTCATTAAGGCACTTAACCTCAGATAGCTCCTTGGGGAGCTTTCCCTATAATAATTGTACTATGTGTGGCTTTGAATAAGAGCATTAGCTAAATGACAGATAGCTATTAGCCTAGTTGGCATGTATGTAGGAAAAGGTTTATGAAAAAGGTGTAGCAATGCTCTTTTGTCATCACAGTATAATGGCACTAATCTATTTCTGCACAGTAATACTGGGTAGCCCCACCCTCTGAGAAATATCATCGGTTTAAAATCCCACTCCACATAACTGTACATTGCACATCAAATATCTTCTGACAAGGTGTCATGTTGCACAGCAGTTTCGAGGTTAGACAAATTGTTTGTTGTTGGAAATTTGCCACATCAGCCCTGGACAAGTAGGCGTTACTGTGTGAACTAGAAACTGTGGGAACTACTGTACATCCCTAACACAACCGCATGTAGTTGATGACACCCCTGATGTGGATCAAAACATTAAGATGCAATTCACTTACACAGTGCATATGTAAGCCAGTCAGGCTGATTATAGTGGACTATAGCCACACACAGTGTGTTTAGTCCCACTATACACAGAACAGTCCAGTAGAAGCTCTGGGCCTTCACCATACGACGGATGAAGAACCGTAACCTCTTCTCTTTTCTGTGAAAGTAAGATGAGCTCTCGTTCTTGCTACTCTTTACGCTCGTACGAGTGAATGGAGAGCCATGGGTAGCTGCAGAGAGAGTACAAGACAGAGAGGGATACTGTTTCTGATGTTCACAATGGCTTATGGAGGGTGTACAATAGAGGTGAGCAGAGGAGAGCAATTGAACAGAAGAGGTTTTGCACAAGTGCTAACACTCTATATCCATGGAATAAAAAAAAAAATTATTAAGAGGACAAAGAGTGCAAAAAAGGTGACAAAAGATTTTCAGGTTACCTCTTCACCAGTGTCCAAGAGATAAACCGGCACACCTGGTTTTAATAATAGCTTAATTTTCTACAGTAAGTGTTCTAATACAAACCATTTGTAAATATGTCACAGGCAAGATTTGTAGTTTTTTTTTACATATTACACAAATATGCAAATAAACAATAGGTAAAATAGAGAATATGCACACCTATAATAAAACTAGATCACATCAACACAGATCAATAATGTATCGCTATATATCACAAAAATAGAAATACGGATATAATTATGAGGATTGTTTTATATCCATACATTATAATGAACATGCATAAGATGTACAATGTATTTTTAATAAATAATATTGCATAATAATAGTATAATATTATGCATGCAGATCTAGGTGTGCCGGTTCTTCTCTTGGCCACTAATTAAGGAGTAAATGCAAAATGTTATGTCACCTTTTTACACCTTTTGGCCTCTAAAATTTTTGTAGGATTTTTTTCTTTTCTTTTATCTGATACACATTGTGTCATAAACAGAGACAGGAAAAATGCATATATGGGTATGAGAATTGTCTCCCCTTGCAGCTCTGTGACTCTAACACTTATTCACTAAACAGAACTCTCAGTATCTCACATTAAACACAAATGTCAAGTCACTGTGTAAAAAAAAGCAGAGGTGATAAATCATTCCGTTAGCATCTTGTTACTCGCCCCAGAGAGATGAGGGATAAACATTTTGCTGGCTATTTTAATGTGGAAATTTGCCTTCAGTGAAGCATCATAAAGCAGCCGACGCCACCTATGTCATCTATTTATCCACTCTCTCGTTTCTTCTTTTGGTCCTTATACATTCTTTCTGTCATATCTCTCTGTTCTCCATCAATGAAAACAATCTAAACCCAAAAAGCCACACTGAATACACTTGCACTTGCGTGCGTGCGTGTGTGAAATTATGCTGATGGAATCAGTATTTGGGAGTACAGTAACTAACTAAAAGTAGTGAAGCTATTAACTTAACTAAATTTTTCAGCATGCTCTGGGGTGAAATAATGAAGATAGTGCAAGGCTTCATTCATAGTTAAAGGAATAGTTCACCCAAAAATGAAAATTTGCTGATATGCCATCCTCAGGCCATCCAAGATGTATCTGAGTTTCTTTCTTCATCAAAACAAAGTGTAAGATTTTTAGGATTTCATTTCAGGCCTCCTCCTTCAAACAATGCAAGTGAATGTCCTCCATTTTTTGACAGTCCAAAATGCATATTAAGGGTGCATCAAAATATTCCACATGACTCCAGTCGACAAATAAAGTTCTTCTGAACCCAAACGACTGATTATTTTTTAGAAACAAAACAATACTTATATACTTTTTAACTACAAATGTTTGCTTCCGTATATCTCTGTGACGCGCGCTCAAAAGAGGGATGATGTAAGCTCGTTGGTAAGGTCATTTGTCACGTGGAGGAGGAAGCAGGAAGTGTGTCATTGTTTACAAGAGAAACTTGCACAGACCAAGCGCCGTTCACAAACCAAAACAATTTCAAAACAATCTAAAATAAAAATCATTTCCAAATAAATAAAAAAAATAAAAAAACATTACTGCAGTAAATAACCATCCTTTATTTCTGAGTAATACCGTTGCGTTATCTACTTGTGCTTTTTCTTTAGCAGAAATATATAGGCTATATGACTGTCAGGAATTCAAGCCACACACGTTGTAGTTAGTGAAACCAAGTGCAAGAGCGTTTACTGAGATTCACAGGGTTTACACAGTGAGATCAATGGTACAGATATCATCACAGAAGAGAAGCTTCACAAACTAAAGAAGAGGTAGCAGGCAAAACAGCAGAGTAAGCACTAAACATATATCGACAAAGATCAAGAGCAAATACAGACAGGTAAATAAACACTGCGAGTCCTTTGTGTGAGGCTTGACAGTGAAGTGGTGTGAAGGTGAGTTATTTATGCAGGCAGTGATGAGCGAGTGAATTGAGTGCAGGTGCGGTGAATTAGAAATCGGGTGATGACATGCCTGAGTTTGCTGGAAAAACAGCACGGGCACAGCCGATGAATTCAGATATCGACCCTTTGTTTCTTACGATGGTCTGAAATCCTCAGGGTTAAAATGTTCACTGCACACCCTCCAATATTTGAGAGAATGTAGGGGTGTACTGAAATCCAGGTTCAGCGCGATAAGCCAGAGCTTCAATTGTTCATGATCATGTATAGGCAATCGATGAAAAGTTAACGTTTTTCCCGGCGTGCATTTTCTTTGGGGTTTCTGAAGGTTGAAGCATCCGGGATACACACACCAAACGACCATTTTGAACAATACAAATCTACAGCAAAGATGATTAAACTTTTGTACAGCACTGCTCCTCTTGTAAACAATGACGCGCTTCCTGCCTCCTCCTCCGTGTAACGCGTAACCTTACCAACGAGCTTACATCATCCCTCTCATGAGCGCGCATCACAGAGATGTACGGAAGTGAACATTTGTAGTTAAAAAAAGTATGTAAGTATTGTTTTGTTTCTAAAAATAATCAATTGTTTGGGTTCAGAAGAACTTTATTTGTCAACTGGAGTCGTGTGGATTATTTTGATGCACCCTAAATATGCATTTGGACTGTCAAAAAAAGTACATTCACTTGCATTGTTTAGAGGAGGAGGCCTGAAATGAAATCCTAAAAATCTTAAATTCTGTTTTGATGAAGAAAGAAACTCATATACATCTTGGATGGCCTGAGGGTGAGTAAATTATAAGCACATATTCATTTTTGGGTGAACTATTCCTTTAAGGTGGAATAATGCAGTACAAGCCTTCACTGACCAATTAAAGGTCATTTCTGAGAGATCTGGTGGCCCCAGAGTCCACAACACACATCTGGGCATTTACACCACTCAATACCTTTACTTAATTCTTATTTCACTCAAAATTGCTGATCCATTGTACTGTACATTGTTTCTATTAAGTAGACATGATCCCGTACATGAATGCAGTGCACTTCATTATCAAATTAAGTGCTTACGGCTTGTCCACTGTGAGTTTAAAGGCCACAGGTGCTGGGCCTGATGCTTACCGACTGATGAGATATCAGTGAAATGGTCTTCCCCCTCCTCTGCATTGATGAGGTCATTTTTGCTCTTCTTGGCTCTCTTCAGTACTAAACACGTTGGAATGAAAGTACATTATAATAACAGCATTGAAAACCATAATAAAGTATTTTCTTTCTGATTGATTACCTGGGTTGTTGCATTTCCTCTTGTACCAGGAACCATCCTCCTTCTCTTCTGCATTCTTATCTTCCTCAGCAAGCATTACTTCCTCTGAGACAAAGATCACATTATACTACTCGCGTCTTCAGTCAAGTTACTCCTGCCTGATCTAGAATCTAAAGGTCTGTCAGATCTGAGAGCCTGAAACTCTTTTGCCTGACATGAGGTTATGCAAATTACATTTTTACATTTTATGAAGAAAATGTGAGTGATGCTTGCATGTGCAAAACTCACCACAACAATGCTATGTTGTTGTGGGAGGTTGCTACATCATTACTATTTGGTTGCCAAGGTTTTTTGAGAGGTTGCAATACATTTGCCATATATTTTTGGTGGTTTTGTGGGTGGTTACTAGGGCATTGCTAGGATGATCTAGGTGGTTGCATACTGGCCTAAATCAAAAGAGCCCACTCCATGTCTCTGTAATATTCTGGTTCCTAGATATGGCTTGTGTCCCTCCTTCAGTGTAAGTACAGAGTAATTTGTACATTTTATCATCCACCAGGCAAAAATCAGCACACAACAAGTCACACGATTTGAAATATCATTCAAATCTGTAGCAAAAATGGTGTGGGTTACACAATGAAGTTTAATACAGGGGTTTTGAAAAGCAAGCACCACTGAAAATTGTTGTAAATAGATAACTAAACTAAACAAAATTATCTCAGAGGACACTGTGGGGAGGAAATCATTCAGCATAGGAAGTGAGGCAGAGAAAAGTGACTACTATAAGGTTTATTGTAACATGCTGATGCCATGAACTGAAATCGCTGATGTCACTGCATTTCTGATAAACATCCAGCAGGAGGCAGGGGCTGCAGAGAGCATTGTATCACCCAGCACACCAAGGTAATGTTAATATTTTACACAATGCAGTGAGTTTGTAGCAGACAATAGTGACTGCAGCAAGACACCAGAAGTAGTCAAAACACCTGTAAACAGTTACTGTAACTTTTACTTGACTGTATTGTGTTAAAACATCAAAGTTTGGCCACCATGAAAGAGTTTGGGAGATCACCTCTCACCAACAGCCCTGGTGGTCTTCTGGGAAACCAAAGGGAGGAAACTGCATGCTGTGACAGAATTAATTATCCCCTGAGCTGATGGAGCATCAGGCATTTTATTGACAGTTGTGTGTGCCACCTCAAATCCTAGCATAGGATTTATAGACAACTGGAAGAGTTTTTAGGGTAGACCTGACCTGCTAAAGAGAGACAGACTCCATCCCTCCAGGGAAGGTGCCAATCTATTCTCAAGTAATTTGGCTAATAGTCTTAATAGTGATAGTATTTGACTAACTGGGGCCCAGGCCAGAAGCAGACAAACTGGCTAATCCGTACGTCTGCCTTGAGACGTCACACAGGTCACATAAACAACACATGGAGACTCTATCACCTAGATATCACATAGAGACTGTGTCTGTTCCACAAATTACCAAACACAAACCCCTCCCTAAATCATTTAGAAAAAAATTTGATTACGGTAAAACTTGAAAATAGCAAAAAAATAATATAAGATAAACATCATATAAATGTAGGGCTACTAAAAAAATTTCAACCAAAGCACTAATTGTAAATTAAATGATTACAGATCATAGTTTGGATGTGCTCTGTTTGACCGAAACCTGGCTTAAACTGGATGAATATATTAGTTTAAATGAATCTACTCCCCAGGTTATTGTTAATGAATATGAACCTCGCCTGAAGGTTCGAGGAGGTGTTGCTGCAATTTACAGTGAAGTTTTTGGTGTTACTCAGAGGACAGGACATAAGTTTAAGTCTTTTGAACTAATAATGCTTAATGTGACACCGTCAGATACAATTACAAAATTTCTGTCATCTTTTGCACTTGCTACAGCATATAGATCACCCAGGCCATATTCTGATTTCCTTGGTGAATTTGAAAACTTGGTGAAATTTTCTATCAGATTTAATAGTTACTGTGGATACAGCTTTAATTGTTGGTGACTTCAACATTCACATAGATAATGAAAATGCCACATTGGGATTAGTATTTATTGATATTCTAAACTCTCTTAGAGTCAGACAAAATGTGACAGGACCAACTCATTGCCATAACCATACGCTAGATTTAATTCTGTCAAATGGAGTTGATATTGATACTATAGAAATTCTGCCGCAGAGCGATGACATCTCAGATCATTACCTCGTCTCTTGTATGCTGCGATTAGCTAATGTTACTCAATCTACACCACGCTATCGTTCAGGTAGAACTATTCTTTTGACCACTAAAGATACATTGAAGTCAGAAGTTTACATACACCTTAGCCAAATACATTTAAACTCATTTTTCACAATTCCTGACATTTAATCATAGAAAACATTCCCTGTCTTAGGTCAGTTAGGATCACTACTTTATTTTTAGAATGTGAAATGTCACAATAATAGTAGAGAGAATTATTTATTTCAGCTTTTATTTATTTCATCACATTCCCAGTGGATCAGAAGTTTACATACACTTTGTTAGTATTGGTAGCATTGCCTTTAAATTGTTTAACTTGGGTCAAACGTTTTGGGTAGCCTTCCACAAGCTTCTCACAATAAGTTGCTGGAATTTTGGCCAATTCCTCCAGACAGAACTGGTGTAACTGAGTCAGGTTTGTAGGCCTCCTTGTTCGCACACACTTTCTCAGTTCTGCCCACAAATTTTCTATCAGATTGAGGTCAGGGCTTTGTGATGGCCACTCCAATACCTTGACTTTGTTGTCCTTAAGGCATTTTGCCACAACTTTGGAGGTATGCTTGGGGTCATTGTCCATTTGGAAGACCCACTTGCTACCGAGCTTTAACTTCCTGGCTGATGTCTTGAGATGTAGCTTCAATATATCCACATAATTTTCCTTCCTCATGATGCCATCTATTTTGTGAAATGCACCAGTCCCTCCTGCAGCAAAGCACCCCCACAACATGATGCTGCCAACCCCATGCTTCACGGTTGGGATGGTGTTCTTCAGCTTGCAAGCCTCACCCATTTTCCTCCAAACATAATGATGGTCATTATGGCCAAAAAGTTCAATTTTTGTTTAATCAGACCAGAGGTCATTTCTCCAAAATGTAAGATCTTTGTCCCCATGTGCACTTGCAAACTGTATTCTGGCTTTTTTATGGCAGTTTTGGAGCATTGGCTTCTTCCATGCTGAGCAGCCTTTCAGGTTAAGTCGATATAGGACTCGTTTTACTGTGGATATAGATACTTGTCTACCTGTTTCCTCCAGCATCTTCACAAGGTCCTTTGCTGTTGTTCTGGGATTGATTTGCACTTTTCGCACCAAATTACATTCATCTCTAGGAGATAGAATGCACCTCCTTCCTGAGCGGTATGATGGCTGCGTGGTCCCATGGTGTTTATACTTGCATACTATTGTTTGTACAGATGAATGTGGTACCTTCAGGTGTTTGGAAATTGCTCCCAAGGATGAACCAGACTTGTGGAGGTCCACAATTTTTCTGAGGTCTTGGCTGATTTCTTTTGATTTTCCCATGATGTCAAGCAAAGAGGCACTGAATTTGAAGGTAGGCCTTAAAATACATCTACAGGTACACCTCCAATTCAGTACACCAATCAGAAGCTAATTGGCTAATTGTCTAAAGGCTTGACATAATTTTCTGGAATTTTCCAATCTGCTTAAAGGCACAGTTAACTTAGTGTATGTAAACTTCTGACCCACTGGAATTGTGATATAGTCAATTAAAATCAAACCGCTTATTCAGAAGCAACAGATTGATGCTGGAAAATTGACTAATAATAGACCAAATTCAAATCTCCTGTTTATGTCGAAAATACTAGTGTATAGTAAAATTAGAATATGGTGACATGCCAATCAGCAAATCAACTCAAAACACCTGCAAAGGTTTCCTGAGCCTTCAAAATGGTCTCTCAGTTTGGTTCACTAGGCTACACAATCATGGGGAAGACTGCTGATCTGACAGTTGTCCAGAAGACAATCATTGACACCCTTCACAAGGAGGGTAAGCCACAAACATTCATTGCCAAAGAAGCTGGCTGTTCACAGAGTGCTGTATCCAAGCATGTTAACAGAAAGTTGAGTGGAAGGAAAAAGTGTGGAAGAAAAAGATGCACAACCAACCGAGAGAACCGCAGCCTTATGATTGTCAAGCAAAATCGATTCAAGAATTTGGGTGAACTTCACAAGGAATGGACTGAGGCTGGGGTCAAGGCATCATGAGCCACCACACACAGACATGTCAAGGAATTTGGCTACAGTTGTCGTATTCCTCTTGTTAAGCCACTCCTGAACCACAGACAACGTCAGAGGCGTCTTACCTGGGCTAAGGAGAAGAAGAACTGGACTGTTGCCCAGTGTTCCAAAGTCCTCTTTTCAGATGAGAGCAAGTTTTGTATTTCATTTGGAAACCAAGGTCCTAGAGTCTGGAGGAAGGGTGGAGAAGCTCATAGCCCAAGTTGCTTGAAGTCCAGTGTTAAGTTTCCACAGTCTGTGATGATTTGGGGTGCAATGTCATCTGCTGGTGTTGGTCCATTGTGTTGTTTGAAAACCAAATTCACTGCACCCGTTTACCAAGAAATTTTGAAGCACTTCATGCTTCCTTCTGCTGACCAGCTTTTTAAAGATGCTGATTTCATTTTCCAGCAGGATTTGGCACCTGCCCACACTGCCAAAAAGCACCAAAAGTTGGTTAAATGACCATGGTGTTGGTGTGCTTGACTGGCCAGCAAACTCACCAGACCTGAACCCCATAGAGAATCTATGGGGTATTGTCAAGAGGAAAATGAGAAACAAGAGACCAAAAAATGCAGATGAGCTGAAGGCCACTGTCAAAGAAACCTGGGCTTCCATACCACCTCAGCAGTGCCACAAACTGATCCCCTCCATACCACGCCGAATTGAGGCAGTAATTAAAGCAAAAGGAGCCCCTACCAAGTACTGAGTACATATATAGTAAATGAACATACTTTCCAGAAGGCCAACAATTCACTAAAAATGTTTTTTTTTATTGGTCTTATGATGTATTCTAATTTTTTGAGATAGTGAATTGGTGGGTTTTTGTTAAATGTGAGCCAAAATCATCACAATTAAAAGAACCAAAGACTTAAACTACTTCAGTCTGTGTGCACTGAATTTATTTAATACACGAGTTTCACAATTTTAGTTGAATTACTGAAATAAATGAACTTTTCCACGACATTCTAATTTATTGAGATGCACCTTTATATGAACAATTTCAGTCAGGATTTAGGCCCTATCACAGTAGAAAGACTGCACTTATCAGAGTTACAAATGGCTTGCTCTTATCATCTGATCGCAGGTGCATTTCTCTTCTAGAGCTTTTAGATCTTAGTTCTGCCTTCGACACCACAGATCACGACATTCTCTTGAATAGGCTGGAGAATTATGTTGGCATTTGTGGACTTGCATTTGCATGGTTTAGGTCCTATTTAGCAGACTGCTACCACTTCGTCTGTGTAAGCGAGGAATTGTCAAATCAAACAAAAGTTAAGTATGGAGTGCCACAGGGATCAGTTTGAGGGCCTCTGCTTTTCTCCTTATATATGCTTCCCCTGGGAGATATTATCAGGAATCGTGGAATAAGTTCCCACTGTTATGCTGAAAATACCCAACTTATATTTCTTCGAAACCCGACGAAATTTCACAATCCTCCAAATTAGCAGAGTGTATCAATGAAATCAAAGATTGGGTGGCCAGAAATTTCCTTCTACTCAATTCTGACAAAACAGGGGTACTAATTATTGGACCAAAAATATCTAAAAATAAGCGCTAAAATATAATTTGACTCTGGACGGATGTACTGTTACCTCCTCTTCTACAGCGAAGAACTTAGGTGTTATATTTGATACCAATCTGTCCTTTGAAAATCAAATTTACAGTGTTTGTAGAACAGCATTCTTCCACCTCAGAAATATTGATAAGTTACGACACATGCTCGCTGTTGCTGATGGCGAAAAACAAATTAATGCGTTCATGACCTCAAGATTAGATTATTGTAATGCATTACTGGGAGGATGTCCTGCAAGTTCAATAAATAAACTTCAATTGGTTCAAAATGCAGCAGCCAGAGTGCTGACTAGAACCAAGAAATATGATCATATTAGCCCAATTTTATCATTGTTACATTGGCTACCTGTTAAATTTCATATACATTTTAAAATTTAGTTAACTACGTACAAAGCTTTGAATGGTCTAGCTCCGCAGTACTTAAGTGACCTTCTGCCACGCTATATTCCATCACGTTCTGTATGATCGCAAAATTCTGGCCTGTTAATAGTGCCTAGAATATCAAAATCCACAAAAGGATGTAGATCATTTTCCTATTTTGCTCCTAAACTATGGAATAGTCTCCTTAATGTTCGGGATGCAGACACACTCACTCAGTTTAAGTCTAGACTAAAGACTCATCTATTTAGTCAGGCATACACCTAATTTATCCTTCAACTCACAATTAGGCTGCTTTAGTTAGGTCTGCCGGTACTAGAAAACAAACCAGAAACATTTATCATGCTCTATAACTCTGCAAAAAATGTAATGGCAACTAATATTATTCTATTTGTTTCCCTGTCTCAACCTCGGAATTTATTTCAGAGCCGGCCAGATCCTCCTCCGTTCCTGCTTGGTGTCGGAGTCCACTGCTATGTGTCTCTGAGTGATGATGACTAATTGCAGCCAGTGCCGGCCAGACATCACTTCAATCTATTACGATGGACTTCAGGGGATGAACTGATGCCAACTCCAACCGTAAGACATGGGATACTTCTTATGCCACTGCCTGAACCTTTGACTTAGGATAGACCTCAACGAAATGACCTGCTGGTTAAACTGTGATGCACCTCACTGATCTCTGCCTGCATCACTTTGGCCTAATGATGGAATACACTCTTAAAATGGAATACAGAGACTTTCAATTATATGCCAACAAAACCCTTCATTGGCTAATTAACAAAGGACAATGCAGGCTGAACTTCAAAGACATTAGTTATTAATCTTACAGTTCATACAAAATCTTTGTATAAACACTGGCCCTTAACACTTACTTAGTTTACTTATTTTAAACCATGACCTGCACTGCACATAAATAACTACTTTTGGCATTATATTCATGCTGGTTAGCCAGAGGGAAACTGGCCCTGACAGTGTGTCTGGTTTCTCCCAAGGTTATTTTTCTCCATTAACCAACATGTGTGTTCCTTGCCACAGTCACCTGCGGCTTGCTCACTGGGGTTCTAAATACAATTATGATTTAATTATTTATTTTTATACACAATTTACAATCATATTTAATCAAACTACACAATGATGACTCCAAGACTTTATAGATATTACAGTTTCATTTTCTGTTAATGCATGATTTTCTGTAAAGCTGCTTTGAAACAATGTGTGTTGTGAAAAGCGCTATACAAATAAAAATGACTTGGCTTGACTATCCCAGCTTAATATGCAGAAACAACTATAAGTAAGCCATTCATTAGTACATTTTCTCAAAAATTGTAAGCACTGTCTTTCTGTGGCACTTTGAAAATTCCTCTGTTTAGCAGATCAAATACTAAGAAATCCAGGATAAATTTTCATTCAAATTATGCTGATATATAATTTGTAATGAAAAAATGGTATTAAATTAGAAGAATTAAGTGGACTCAAACTTTTGAACCCCACTGTAAATACACCATTTACATCAACTTTTATCCTGAGCAAAAATGCTTTGACCCTTTGGGAAAAAACTTGTTGTATCAGAAATCATACATTTTGTTCCGATGAAATTTTTTTATGAGGGTTTACTGTACATCATGCTTCTCTAAATCTGATGCTGAGAAGCATATGAGAAGACCATCACCAAATGGGCTCCAGATCAATGCAAATCTACAGCAACAGAGCACTCCATCACATTCATTGCGCGGGTCCCTGCGCAGCAGCTGATGGAAATGCTGTTACAGGAAGACTGAGGGCATGAACCAGCTTGTGAAGCCAGTGGAAGGCTATTTGGTTGCTATGGAGCTGCGGGTAAGAGGAAGTATTGAGCAACAGACAGGATCGCAGCATCAGCTCCCACAGAAAATTACAGAAAAGAATGCCTCTAACTTCAGCTCTGGGATAAAAACATTTCAGTGGTGGCTAAGAAATTGCTCATGATTAGCGGTTAAAAACTCCTAATGGACCAAAATATTGATGACTAATCTTGTAATCTTTTGTCCATTTAAATGCTCTCTAGAATGAGAATTTTTCCCCTAATACCACCTGCAACCAGCAAGTAGCGAATCATGGTTCATGGCTATAATGTAACTAAAGCCTTTTGGCTGTTTGAAATAACAGGGATGAGCTCTTTGAACTGTCCCACCCAAACTTCCTGTTTCAAAAGGAACACTTGAGTTTGCTTGGGCTGTAAAACTGACCTGCCTTGCAGATCCACTCCAGATAGCCGATCAGCTCTCTCTCAATCTGCTGCTGTCTGCGCAGCTTCAGGAACTCCTGCCTTTTCTCCACACGCTCTCGCTCCTTTGCAAACTCTCTGCAGGGACACATACATACACACACCCATGAACACACTGTACTGCACACAGGCATCTGCGGAGCAATTATTTATGGCACGAGTTGTGTGAGTATAATTGTTTATGTTAACATTTACAGTATGTGTGTATCTCATAATACAATGATACACCTAAAGCACACAGTACAAAAATAAATGCCCCACTCAAAGACCACAGGTTATACACTGCAAAAATAATTCTTGTTCAGAATTTCTGTCTTGTATTTCATTAAAAAATATGTAAACATCATTAAAACAAGATACATTTATTTGTAAGATAATTATGCAAAATTAGTGTAAGGTATTAAAGATTAAGTCTTGTTTAAGCGTAAACCTCACAACATTATGTTACATTTATGCTTTAAACAAGAAAAAAATATTTGCCAATGGTGTAAGAAAAATAAACTTAATTCAAGATAAAGGGCTTGTTATGACCTCCTTGCTTCCTTTTGCTTTAGCAGTGGCAGTGCTAGATTTGGAAGCGGTGACTGGGGATAATTGCTTATTGCATACACCTGTGTGGTGGTGTGGGTTATTTAGCATAGTACCCGGCACACTCTTGCTCTCTCTCTCTCTTGTCACACACACACACACACACACACACACACACACACACACACACACACACACACACACACACACACACACACACACACGCTGGAGCTCCACATCTGTGGATTACCTCCAAAATTGGAGCCGCTCATTAGAGAACACAGAAAAACTTGAGTGGGCCCTTCTGAGAGACATCCCTGAGTGGAAAGACATTGAGCAGCCTCGAACACTTCTACTCCAGAATCCCCGCTCTCAGTTTGATTGACAAAACCACGCTCTTTGATGAGTGGGCTTGCGCGAAAAACATTATCACTCGTAGCATCACTGAGTGGAACATGAACAAGACGGCCATGTCTGAGAGATGGACAGACGTTTTTTGTCAACTGGAGAGCAAGACCATCAACTTCTGAATCTTAGCCAAGGTCGTGGAGTTTGTTTTATGCCTGCTTGGGACATCTGCATCTGTGGAGCATGTGTTTTCATTAATGAACACAGAATTTATTTATTGATAATAAATCTCGACTCGCACACTGAGAAAAATTGCTGCCAGTGAAAAGTACAAGGTGACAACAGTTACAGATGTGGATGCACCCTCTACTTCGCATTGATCTGCGCCTAGGTAAGGATACATCAATTTAATGTTTGCTGGGAGGGGGCTGTACCGTTTTCCACAAGAGGTATTTCTACTATAAAAACATACTGTAAATTTCAAACCTCAAAACTTAATCCCCAATGCAATAAAATCATTTATTGAAACCAAGCTGCCAAATGCTGCCTCCTCTACATCCGTATATTAGTGATGTCACAAAGGGTACTCATTAATTCATGACCACCTCTACAGCAAAAACATAAACGCCTACTTTACATACTTAGCCATGCGCACTACAACTGCTCTGTGATGCTCTTTTAGTACAGTCAATGGCCAGCACATGCGCAATACTCCGCACACAGCTGAGGACTGAGAACGCGAGTCAAGAAAATCTAGGCGGCGCGTGGTTACACATACTGTGTGCGGAGCATTCCGAGTTCATTGTACTATAAAAAACACAATGTAAGTTTCAGCAGCACAGTCAAACTTCCTCCTCTCTGCAATAAGAGCATTTGTTGAAACCAAGCTGGCAAAACGACTCATTCTCTACTTGCTTCACATTGTAATGTCACACTGTGGTAGACATTTGCATCTGACCGCTTCCACAACAACACATCAATGACTACGATTACATGTTTTTAGTTTTCTAGAGATATGGAATTACTACTATACAGTTTATTGAATGGTTTTTCTTAGGGAAGTTTTACATTCATAAAAGTAAGTAACCTAACATTAAACCTTTTGTATGGAGATAAAACCGTATCAAAACACCTCACAAATGCACGCAACAGATCCACACACGTACACAACAATATACAAATGCATGCAACAGATCCACAGATGCACCAGGCAATCCACAAATACAAGCAACAGATCCAGTCATCTGCTCAATCCACAAATGCACACAACATGTCCACACACACGCACAAGGCACTCAACAAATGCACGTAACGGATCCACAGAGGCACAAGGCAATCCACAAATGCAAGTAACAAGTCCACACAGCAATCCACACATACACACAACAGATCAGCACACCCACAAGGCAATCTACAAGTGCACGCAACAGAGCCGCACATCGGCTCAATTCACAAATGCACGCATCAGAATACACAAATTTAAGCTATACAATGATGTCTTTGCTCACCTTACAGTCCTCAAATGTGCACACGCACATCTGTTGTGTATATATGTGGACTGCTGTGTGGGTGTGGATAAGTTGCGTGCATTTGTGGATTGCCTTGTGCCTCATTGGATCTGTTATGTGCATTTGTTGATTGCCTTGTGCGTGTGTGGATCTGTTGCATGCATCTGTGGATTGAGCAGATGCCTGTATATGTTACTTGTATTTGTGGATTATGTGTGTGGATGACTGCATTTGTGGATTACCTTGTGCATGTGAGGATCTGTTGCGTGCATTTGTGGATCGTCGTGTGCATTTGTGAGATGTTTTGATACTGTTTTCTCTCCATACCTCTGCTATTGTTGTTACAAAGAGGATTTTAGAATTATTGTGAATCTCTAAATATATATAAAAAAAGGAGAGAATACTTTAATGCACATGGCTGTAACTTGTAATATTGCTTCTATTTATTGATGTAGCAACATTCGGTCTACCAGTGATATTTATACCTGCAGAAGTGTGGCTGGTTGTATTTTATAACTCTGCAAAAAAAAAAAAAAGAAACGTCCTCTCACTTTCAACTGCTTTTATTTGCAGCAAACTTAACATGTTACATAAATATTTGTATGAACAAAGA
The DNA here is from genome assembly GCF_019703515.2 of Myxocyprinus asiaticus. Lineage (NCBI taxonomy): Eukaryota > Metazoa > Chordata > Actinopteri > Cypriniformes > Catostomidae > Myxocyprinus > Myxocyprinus asiaticus. Next base: position 40,925,643 of record NC_059347.1, on the reverse strand, counting down.
TTCTAAGACATAAACTGAACAAGTTTCACAGACATGTGACTAACAGAAATGGAATAATGTGTCCCTGAACAAAGTCAAAAGTAACAGTCAGTATCTGGTGTGACCACCGGCTGCATTAAGTACTGCAGTGCATCTCCTCCTCCTCATGGACTGCACCAGATTTGCCAGTTCTTGCTGTGAGATGTTACCCCACTCTGCACCAAGGCACTTGAAAGTTCCTGGACATTTCTAGGGGGAATGGCCCTAGCCCTCACCCTCCGATCCAACAGGTCCTAGACGTGCTCAATGGGATTGAGATCCGGGCTCTTCGCTGGCCATGGCAGAACACTGACATTCCTGTCTTGCAGGAAATCACGCATAGAACATGCAGTATGTCTGGTGGCTTTGTCATGCTGGAGGGTCATGTCAGGATGAGCCTGCATGAAGGGCACCACATGAGGGAGGAGGATGTCTTCCCTGTAATGCACAGCATTGAGTTTGCCTGCAATGACAAAAAGTTCAGTCCGATGATGCTGCGACACACCGCCCCAGACCATGACGGACCCTCCATATGAAGGTATTTTTGGAGTGAATCAACTGAGCGCCTGTGACAGTGGAATTTGTAGTTGTAGAGATTAGCCACACATGTGTACAGTAAATCTGAAGTCACAGAGAAAAATGTTTTAAGAGTTGCAAACTTATAGGTTTTTTTTCCTCTCCCACAAACACAACAGTTACACCTTATCAAATTCTTCATTGCAGGTGCACAAATCCTATTCTACGAATCATAAATTAAGAAACCCATACTCCAGTTACTACAGTTGCTGCAGTGAATATGGTGCAAAACACATTCACACACCCGCATCAAAAAACGTGAAGTCACGGACAAATTTTGCTCATCCGCAAATCAGTATGTGAATTCATCCAATGAGAGTTGCACACTTGTAGAATATTATTCGTCACAAATAATTTTTCTTGGATATTGTTCTAGCACAAACATAAGTACATAACTACAACTGCTTGAATCTGCTGCTATGAGTCTCAAACACTGTTTTTCGCTTGCAAATGACAAGTTTCGCGTGCTCTCCCTTTTGCACCACATATCTATGTAAAATATGGAGCAAAAGTGATTTGTGCATCTATAGAGGCAGCGGCCTCTAGCGGTCCCAGTAATTATGACTCCCATAGGGAAGCAGTCCCGAAATTGGAAGCTGCATTGAGTCACAGAGCGGGTTAATTAACATTTCATAAAGCCTATAGGCGATTTAAAGCATATTTTTCATCCAACGTCACTAAGAATAGTTCTCACTCCCATGTGCCCTGCAGTGTCCCACTAAATCACGTCTGCTGACCTGCAACAGAGGTTTGAAACAGGTGATTCCAGCCCAATAGTTTACTTGGTTAGTTTCGCTCAATTCCTGGATACCTATGGGATCAAGATTATGTTATTTATAGCTTCCAATTTCGGGACTGCTTTCCTATGGGAGTAATAATTACTGGACAAATTGCCTACTGTAGTGCAAACTCTGACGTCCCTTTACTATGGTATTCCAATAAAAATTACTATCCATCAAAAACAAACAAAAAAACATGGTACCCATGGTTTTCTGACCATGGTAAATTCTCATTTACATTAGGTGCATACTTATGATATGATACTCACCTGCGAAGACCCACCCTGTTCTGTCATTTTTCTAGAAGGTAAAGCAGAAGAGAATATAAGGAATAAATCGTTTAATATGAGGGTATCATTTAATATGAGATGACTGAATAGCAAACTTAACAGTGCAGGTAGTCTAGCGTTAGCTTACCTATCGTGAAACAAGAGAGGCTAATCTAACTAAGAAACACTGATTACCAACGTAGCTGAGCAGCGCGCATATTTAAACTATAAACAAATGTATAACGGTGAGTGATTTCAGGAAAGAAAAAAAAAAAAAAACACCTTTATTGGTATAACTAGCTCTTCTGATTGGCCAAAATTCTCTGATCTCTGAACAGTGCCCCCGCTGCCTCTACAGATGCACAAATCACTTTTGCTCCATATTTTACATAGATATGTGGTGCAAAAGGGAGAGCATGCGAAACTTGTTATTTGCAAGCGAAAAACAGTGTTTGACACACGTAGCAGCAGATTCAAGCAGTTGTAGTTATGTACTTATGTTTGTGCTAGAAAAATATCCAAGAAAAAAATTGAGAAAATATTCTACAAGTGGGCAACTCTCATTGGATGAATTCACATACTGATTTGCGGATGAGCAAAATTTGTCCGTGACTTCACATTTTTTGATGCGGGTGTGTGAATGTGTTTTGCACCATATTCACTGCAGCAACTGTAGCAGAAATATGAGCGTATGAGTTTCTTAATTTATGATTTGTAGAATAGGATTTGTGCACCTGCAATGAAGAATTTGAGAAGGTGTCAAAATCTACAAGTTTGCAACTCTTAAAACATTTTTCTCTGTGACTTCAAATTTACTGGTACACATGTGTGGCTAATCTCTACAACTACCAATTCCACTGTCACAGGCGCTCAGTTGATTTGCTCCAAAAATACCTTCATACCACCACCTCCAAATCGATCCCGCTCCAGAGTACAGGCCTCTGTGTAATGCTCATTCCTTCGATGATAAACGCGAGTCCGACCATAACCCCTGGTGAGACAAAACCGTGACTCGTCAGTGAAGAGCACTTTTTGCTAGTCCTGTCTGGTCTAGCAAAAGTGGATTTGTGCCCATAGGCGACATTGTTGCTGGTGATGTCTGGTAAGGACCTGCCTTACAACAGGCCTACAAGCCCTCAGTCCAGCCTCTCTCAGCCTATTGCGGACAGTTTGAGCACCAATGGAGGGATTGTGCACTCCTGGTGTAACTCGGGCAGTTACTGTTGCCATCCTGTACCTGTCCCGCAGGTGTGATATTTGGATGTACCAATCGTGTGCAGGTGTTGTTACACGTGGGCTGCGTCTCATTTGGAAGGATGCGTCCTCTGGCGGTTGCATTTGTCGGCCACATACGTCATCGAGGCGGTCTCGTCTTAGAAAAGTGAGTAGGACACTTCGAATGCAGCCTTCAAATGCAACTTTCTTGCACGGGTATTCGGAGGATGCATGAGGTGTATCCTCCTTGGGCACTCGCAACCCACAATTCTTTGCTTCAACGGAAATGTAAAAAAAAATTTGCCCGTAAATATGATGTTCAAATGCAAGTAATGTTAATTCCCAAGTTGAAGTACCCAAGTAGATGGGTGCAGAGTATATAATATGTATAATTATATTAATATATAATTAAAATAAAGTATTAGACTAAAAGCACACCTGTAAAATGTATTTTCTTTTCTCTTTACATCATTAACTCTCCTAAAATGTACCTCATGCATTCCCTTCCAGAGGGACTTTGTTCCCTTCTCACTCAAAGCTCTCCTCCTTGTTAAAGAGTGGCGTGCTGACATGCAACCATGTTACATTCCGTTTCCGTTTGTCCTAGGAAGGCCGTCTCGTTTAAACAAGATTTGTTTAAAGGAGGACACTTGGTATACTGCAGCATTCAAAGGACGCATCCTACCTAGCATGCAGCCTTCCAAACGAGACACAGCCGTGGTCTGCCACTGCGAGGACGATCAAGTGTCCTTTCTGTCTCCCTGTAGTGCTGTCTTAGGTGCCTCACAGTACGGACATTGCAGTTTATTGCCCTGGCCACATCTGCAGTCCTCATGCCTCCATGTAGCATGCCTAAGACACGTTCACGCAGATGAGTAGGGACCCTAGGCATCTTTCTATTGGTGTTTTTCTGAGTCAGTAGAAAGGTCTCTTTAGTGTCCTAAGTTTTTATAACTGTGACCTTAATTGCCTACCATCTGCAAGCTGTTAGTGTCTTAACGACTGTTCCACAGGTGCATGTTCATTAGTTGTTTATGGTTCATTGAACAAGCATGGAAAACATTGTTTAAATCCCTTACAATAAAGATCTGTAAAGTTATTTGGATTTTTACAAAATTCTTTAAAATACAGTGTCCTGAAAAAGGGATGTTTCTTTTTTTTTTTTTTTTTGAGTTTATTTTTGCGATAAATGGCGGTATGTTCTTTCTATACATATGTTCTAAGCACCTGCCTGTAACCATCTATGTGTCTGAATCATGTTTATTTGTTCTCTAAAGATTTAAAATGATGGTTTTTTTTTTGCTGTAGTAGTTATGTGTCCTTTGTTTTTCAGAGGATCTTGATTAAATTGTCTAATGCTTTATTGTCAGTGTGTTGCTTGAAATTATTTAATAAAAACAAATAATCAATAGTGAGTTTAAAGTGTGTTCTTTTACCATATCTATCAATGACATGACACTTTCAAATAATAATTTGTAAAACTGCATGCATATGAAATATAAAATGTCATCTAATTGAAGTCTTGAAGTCGGTCCCAAATGCACACTTATCACTCATGCACCCTTGTGGACTTCCTGACTAGAACCCCATCTGTCTGCACTCGGAGGAAGACCGCAAGAGCAGAGGGTGCTATTTGGAACGGGGCCTACTTTATCTGATCACTTCCGTAGCCCCGCCCAGTAGCGGTGAGCAGTGAGATGGCAATGAGGGAGCAGATCAGTCAAGAGCAGAGAGACAGTCATAACAGTGGGTGTTTAAGACTTAATAGTAAAGGAGAAGCAGCACCAAAACTGGGCTTTTCTGACAGAGGGTCAGACTGAGGGAGGGAAATGATGATGATGATGATGTTTTGCAAATATACTGTAGGACTGTTGTGCAAAAAACTTTAATAATATTATAGGTGAACCTCGAGGAACATATAAAAAGTAAAAAAATCAATAAAAATAAGAGTAAAAAGTCATGTCCTGACCCACATCCCATTCTGGCAACCAGGATCCAAAAAACAGGATATGGCGGACTTTTCAGCAGGATTCCTCCTGAATGTGAGAGAAGACCTGTCCTTTCATCTCCTCTCCTCTCCTGCATTGCAGTGGCAGTGGCAGTGTGACTGTGACAGTGAGTGTGTGTATATTTGTTTGTGAGTGTGTGACGGTGAATACTAACTCTGCGGCAGCCCCTCTCGGACTCTTTCACATACATTTATGCAAATACACAAATACTCACGAGTCAACTCCAATCCACTGTACTTCTAACTCCGCATGAAAACATCTCCATCTCATAAAAGAACTCCAGACAGAAATACTGAATAGTTTGCACACACTCGCAGATAAGCAAAACACACACAGAGGCAGATGCACAGAAACAACAAGCAATGCTGCATCTGTCAGCAAGGGTTTATTTTGTACAGAAACACAGGTACTGAAGAAGAAGCTTGTATAAATCTGTCCTTCCAGATCAGACTACAAAATAGTCTCTTACACAACTCAGCAATTGATTCACTAAAAAAGCTTTTAAACTTTTTCTCCTGTCCTTATCAGTGGCAACAGGTGTTTTTCAAAATGATAAGGAAAGACAATAAAATTACTAGTTGGTAGCCTAGTCTCTCACTTTAATGAAAATATAAAAATGGTCTATTCAGACTTTTAATTTTTTTCTCTCAGGGGATACCCCTGAACCCCCATACAGTATCATTCCTCAGTCACAGTGGCTTCTATGCCCTATACTTTGGTATCTGAATGTAAAGAAATAGAAAATATATAATAAATAATAAATATATAACCTGAATGTAAAAATATTCCAACAAATACTGGACTGTTGTCATTAAGCTTCAAAACGAACAGATGATTCATATCAAAAATGTAACGATTGGTTCTATTCATTGAGCTGAATTCATCCGGCAAGTTAATTCACCTCATCTGCTGGATTTATGCCACATTTCAGTGGCTTCTCCCCCTCTGCACCGGTGGAGTGCAGAGAATGCCCCTGGGTGCTTCGGCAGAACAACAAAAGAAAAGAGTATATTCTAAAAGAGCATATTTTCAATTCTAAAAAGCAGCACACATGGAACGTCTTTTTAAAGATGCCTTTCCGCTTATGTGTTATTCCTGGTTGCGGTCATTATCTCTCTGCGTGTCTGGGCGCTGCCCACGGGGAGACTTCGTTCGTGGATGGGTCTTGTCCTCATTGCGAGAACATGACCATGGCAACGTTGCGATCACGGCTTGCCTTCGTAAGAAAGCTCCCCACCTCGGTCCTTCTACCTACAGGTATGAGGCCGCATCGGTTAGCACTGGGGGTGATTTGGGGACTCCAATGGGACCACCTCTGACGGGTAACCCCCCACGGACCTCCCAGTCCTCAGCACGCTCGCTTGCCCCAGTCGGGCTCATCCACTCTGACGTGGAGGCTTCGGCTGGGCTTCCCCCTTCGGGTGTGGTCGCCCAGTCTCAGTCCGACGCAGAGATGACGGACATGCTTTCCCGGGCAGCCGCGAGTGTCAGGCTAGAGTGGAACCCTTCACTCTCCCCTGAACTCTCGTGGCTCGATGATTGGTTCCTGGGCCCAGAACGCCGCTCACGGCCTCGCCCACCCCAGTTCCTTTCTTCCGAGAAGTGCATGAGGAGCTGACAAGATCTCGGTGGGGGGGGCACCTTTTACTACCCAGACCCGATCTTTCAGCTCCCCCGCTCTCACTACCCTCGATGGTGGGGCGGCCAAGGTGTATTTGGTGCTCGCAGTGCACTTGTGCCCACAGAGTGCCACCACCTGGCACAAGCGCCCGAAGCTCCCATCCAGGGCCTGTAGGTTTACATTGTCTCTGATGGCTAAGGCTTACGGTGCCGCTGGACAAGCGCCTCCACCCTGCACGCCATGGCTCTCCTGCAGGTACACCAAGCCAAGGCATTAAAAGAGCTGCACGAGGGTAGTTCTGACCCGTGATTAATGCACTAACTGCGCTTAGCAACCGACCTCGCTCTCCGGGCGACGAAGGTCATGGCGTGGTCTCTGGGGCAGGCAATGTCCACCCTGGTGGTTCAACCTGGTCGAAATGAGAGAGGCTGACAAGGCACAGTTCCTTGATGCCCCCCATCTCCCAGGTTGGCCTGTTTGGCGACACCGTCGAGGACTTTGCCCAGCAGTTCTCGGCGGTGAAGCAGCAGACGGAGGCCATTCAACACATCCTGCGCCGGCACGGCTCAAAACCCCGCACCCCATCTGCTCGTCGCCAAGGGTGTCCTCCTCCAGCAACAGCACCGGCTCTGCCACAGCGTGGCCCGGCCCCGGCGTGGAGCCCACCGCAGGAAGCAGACACCAACCGTCTCACGGCCGGCCGCCAAGAGCCCTAGGAATGCTTCGAAGTGACCCTGAGACAGGCGACACAGGGACGAGGAGACCTGCTTCTACGGAGCTGGTAGACAGACCACTCCATCCCCCGGTGGAGGGCCGGGAGGAGAATCTTTTGTTTCATTTTTCGCCACATGCCGAAGAGGCTGTGGTACCCAAAACTTCAACAAAAGAGTGGTTTCCTTGTTCTCTGGGTCACATGTCAGGTGTGCACGGCCGTCGTCATGACCATCCCATTTTGGCAGGTTTGGCACTCCAGCGGCAGACCCCCCGCCCCTGCACGCCCAGCTGTGGCACAAACATGCCCACACCGGGTTGGTTCCGACGAACTGCAGGGACTATGTTCCTCTTCCCACCTCCTCGACCAATCTTATGGTGGGCCTCAGGAGCCAGGTAAGTGCTTCGATTTCTCTGGACTCAGCATGGCAACGGGGTTCGAGCCCCCTCGACGTGGCACCACAGGCTCTGCCCCGCCGCGAGGCCCCACCCGCCAGTACGTCCGACATGAATATCCCCTTGTTCCCCCTCACCCAGAGTTTGGACACGTGGCTCGCGCTTTCTAACCCGTCGCGATGGCTGACACGGACCGTCCGACTCGGACCTCTGGAATCTCCACGTCTGGCCCTTGGATGGGACGTGGAGGACCTAAGTGGCCTACCACCTGCGGTGGTAGACATGATCACTCAGGCTGGTTCTCCCTCTACGAGGTGCCTGTATGCCTTGAAGTGGCATCTGTTTGCTAAATGGTGTTCTTCCCGACGTGAAGACCCCAGAGATGCGCAGTCGGATTGGTGCTTTCCTTCCTGCAGGAGAGGCTGGAGGGGCGGCTGTTCCCCTCCACCTTGAAGGTGTATGTAGCCGCCATTTTGGCACATCATGAGGCAGTGGATTGTAAGTATTTGGGGAAGCACGAATTGATCATCAGGTTCCTGAGAGGTGCTAGGAGGTTGAATCCCTCCAGACCATGCCTCATGCCATTGTGGGACCTCTCTGTAGTCCTTTGGGGTCTATGGGGTGCTCCCTTTGAGCCCCTGGAGTCAGTTGAGCTTCAGGCACCCTCCTTGAAGACTGCCCTCCTGACTGCGCTCACTTCCATCAAGAGGGTAGGGGACCTGCAGGTGTTCTCTGTCAGTGAATCGTGCCTGGAGTTCAGTCCGGGTTACTCTCACGTGATCCTGAGACCCCGAGCGGGCTATGTGCCCAAGGTTCCCACGACCCCGTTTAGGGATCAGGTGGTGAACCTGCAAGCACTGCCCCAGGAGGAGGCAGACCCAGCTTTGGTGTTGCTGTGTCCGGTGCATGCTTTACGCATCTATTTGGATCGCACGCAGAGCTTTAGAAGCTCTGAGCAGCTCTTTGTCTGCTTTGGTGGACAGCTGAAAAGGAAGCGCTGTCTCCAAACAGAGGATCGCCCACTGGGTTGTTGACACCATCGTGATGGGATATCACAGCCAGGAAGTGCCGCCCCCCGTGGGGTTACGAGCCCACTCTACTAGGAGTGTAGCGGCCTCCTGGGCCCTGACCAGTGGTGCCTCTTTGGCAGACATCTGCAGAGCAGCGGGCTGGGCAACACCCAACAACTTTGCGCGGTTCTATAATCTCTGGGTTGAGCCGGTTTGTTGTCAGGTCCGAACAGGTAAGTTATATAGCGCCTTTCCACTCCCATGAGGTGAAGACGTGTGCTTTTGACTCCCAGTCGTGTTCACAAGTTGCGATCCCTGGATGACTTTCCTCCTTAGCCCTGTGGCAGATGAGTTTGTGGAGAAACTCGCTGCCAGCCCAGTACATGTGCTAATTAGGCCCTGTACTGAGGTAGGTGCTCCACATGTGGTGGTTCCCCGTAGGTGACCCATGTGATATCTTCCGCTAAATCGTTTCCCTGTTGGTAAACTGCGTCTTCCTTGGGCAGAGGCCCCTCTGCCCCCGGTCACCATGTTTGTAGAAACTCCTCCCCCCTCGGGTAGGATCTACCATGGGACTTCTTCACGTGACATACTTCCGACAAGACTCGGTTAGACCATGTGACATATTTCCACTCAAAATACCCCCCCCCCCCTTTTTTTTCTCTGGGCGGGGTGTGGTCTCCATGGTGTCTTCCCTTTGGGAGTGACACCCCCCTGACGTAGACATTTATGGCCCCCAGTCGGTTAACAAATTCCACTCTTTTTGGGGAGAAAAATTAGGAAAAGAGGCCACGGCTGGGCTAGCCTGTCCCTATTTTTTGGGCAGTTGACTTGTTCCCGAGTGTTGGGGGAGGTTGCATGATGGCCTGGTGCGCTGGCTACGAGGCACACAGCAGTCTGTCCGTCTCGCACAGCCAGTCCACGTAACACAGATCAGCTAGTTGTGGCGTTTTGTATAGAGACCCCTAGTGTCACTACATCGACACAACGTCGAGTGAGTGACAGATAGGGAATATCCTGGTTACTTTCATAACCTCCGTTCCCTGATGGAGGGAATGAGACTTTGTGTCCCTCTTGCCACAACACTGAACTACCCACTGAAATAGCCAGGACCTTGTCTCGGCTCCTCAGCACAAAACCTGAATGAGTGGTTGCATACCAGCTCCTTTTATACCCGTATGTCCGGGGGAGTGGCATGCAAATTCCACTCGCCAATTCCTATTGGCCTTTTTTCAAAAAGCAGAGGTGTTTGGGGCTCCCAAGAGTGACCCCTAGTGTCACTACATCGACACAACGTCTCGTTCCCTCCATCAGGGAACAGAGGTTACGAAAGTAACCAGGACATGCCCAACATATTAATTACAGGACTGTTGAATCAAGTTACAACTACTTTGCAGATAGTTCAGGAATAATCTACATATATTTCTTCACAAACCATAGATATCCCTATATAATAACTTTAATATTATTATTATAATATAATATATATTAATATTAACAAACATTATTACATTATATAATACTTATAAGGTCATCAAAACTTGAATGCTGGATTCCTACTGTGTGACGTAAGGGTAATTTCATCTATAGTTTCAGAAAATGCTTATTTATATTTTCAATGTTTAAAAAAGACAAGATACTGCATCAGCACCTTGGTCTGCAAGCAATAAACACTGGTCCTTAACAGTTGCCAATACAGCCAAGGTCAGAGAGCTATCGTGAGAGAGAGCCAATTGAAATTGATACAGTATGCTTCTTGCTAAATCCCTGCTGTCTAACTGCCCAGTGAGAACATGCCTTCTCAAACCCCAGGGCTGTCCTCTTGTCTCTCCATGAGGTCTCAGAATGGCCTTTAGCTTTGAAGGCAAAGCGGTCAGACAGGAGAACTGAACTCGAGGCCCCCACACAACACATACACAAGCACCATGGCAACCAGTGGTTCCACTGCTGACTAAAGGCCTTGTGGTGGGGTGAGCAAGAGACAGACACGGTGGATGTGGCATCAAGCCTCGGAGAGATATTTATTAGAAATAATAATAAACATAAAATGTTAATAAATAGGGAAAGAAGTGTCCAGGGGGAATTGTGTTCAAAACAAAGGGGAATCTGGCATCCTTGTGGTGAAATGGGGCTCCGTGAAGGTCAGGGATCTGTCCAAGGAATTGTCCAGGCTTGAGCAGGTTCGATGGCCGCACACGCCCCCCTCCTGGGTCCGTGGCATGGCGGCATCTTTGGCGGCCTGTCTTCTCAGGCCCACAGCAGGTGAGAGGGGAAGTTCATCATCACCCTGCCTCTAACTAATCGGCCGCAACACATGATGTCCTCCCCGGGCAATGCATTTAATTCGCACCAGGGGTAGCAGATCCAGCGATGCATCTAACTTGACCAAACCTCATCCTGGGCATGCGAGGATGCCAATGGCTGTGTCTCATTTGGAAGGCTGCATGCTAGGTAGGACGCGTCCTGTGAAGGCTGCAGTATACCGAGTGTCCTCCTTTAAGAGACAGCCTCCGTAGGACAAACAGAAATGTAACGTAACATGGTTGCTATGACAGCACACCACTCTTTAACAAGCATGAGCACTTTGAGTGAGAAGGGAACAAATTCCCTCTGGAAGGGAATGCATGAGATACATTTTAGGAGAGTTATAATGATGTAAAGAGAAAAGAAAATATATTTTACAGGTGTTCTTTTAGTCTAATACTTTATTTTAATTATATATTAATTTAATTATACATATTATATACTCTGCACCCATCTACTGAGGTACTTCATCTTGGGAATTAACATTCCTTGCGTTTGAACATCATATTTACCAGAAAACTGCCGTCATTTTTTTAGACATTTCCATTGAAGCAAAGAATTGTGGGTTATGAGTTCCAAAGAAGGATACACCTCATGCATCCTCCGAATTCCTGTGAAAGAAGGTCGCATTCCTACTCACTTTTCTGAAACGAGACAGCCTCTGACGTATGTGGCTGACAAATGCAACCACCGGAGGGCGCATTCTTCCAAACGAGAGACAACCAGTGTGTGCACACATGGAGAATTGAAGCCGGCTCCCTGAGAAGAGGCTCACTCTTCATTTAATTGGCAGTTGTGACGAGGCCAAACACACATCAGGTGTGCCTCGTTCCAACCTGCTGCCCGAACAAGGCTTATTAATTATGCGCCTCTTCTCTCTCCTGCCCACTCCCGTTTTGAGCCTGGCTGAAGGACGACCCTCAGAGGCGAGGCGACGATGACAAGGTGGGTGGGTCGTTCCACCACAGGCCCCGATATACTTCATACAAAATCAAAGAACGAACAGGTTTGACGTCATTTCGAACCAAATCTGGCCAAAACTATGTTTTTTTTTTTTTTTTTTTTCGGTAGTTTGCAACAGCTCGCTTGGGCAAACTTTAAAGAAATTCATACTGGCTGCAAAACACCACTGCCATTGGTCAGAGTTGATGACGTGATAGGCGGGTGTGACTGGGGACTCCACCTACTTTGATGCAAATTTTTTCCGGTCAGACATAGGCAACAAGTAATAGGTAACAACACACACTGCCAGCCAAAAGTTTGGAATAATGTACAGATTTTGCTATTTTGGAAGCTAATTGGTACTTTAATTCACCAAAGTGGCACTCAACTGATCACAAAGTATAGTCAGGACATTACTGATGTAAAAAACAGCACCATCACTATTTGAAAAAAGTCATTTTTGATCAAATCTAGACAGGCCCCATTTCTAGCAGCCATCACTCCAACACCTTATCTTTGAGTAATCATGCTAAATTGCTAATTTGGTACTAGAAAATAACTTTTCATTATATCAAACACTGCTGAAAGCTATTTGGTTTGTTAAATGAAGCTTAACATTGTCTTTGTGTTTGTTTTTGAGTTGACACAGTATGCGATAGACTGGCATGTCCTAAGGTCAATATTAGGTCAAAAATGGCAAAAAAGAAACTGCTTTCTCTAGAAACTCATCAGTCAATCATTGTTTTGAGGAATGAAAGCTATACAATGATTGAAATTGCCAAAAAAGATTTCATACAAAGGTATGCTCTACAATCTTCAAAGACAAAGGAGAACTGGCTCTAACAAGGACAGAAAGAGATGTGGAAGGCCAGATGCAGAACTAAACAAGAGGATAAGTACATCAGAGTCTCAATTTTGAGAAATAGACGCCTCACATGTCCTCAGCTGACAGCTTCATTGAATTCTACCCGCTCAATACCAGTTTCATGTACAACAGTAAAGAAAAGACACAGTGGTACAGGCTTTATGGGAAGAATTGCAAAGAAATAGCCACTTTTGAAACAGAAAAACAAAAAGAAAAGGTTAGAGTGGGCAAAGAAACCCAGACATTGGACAACGGATAATTTGAAAGGAGTGTTATGGATCTTTACCACATTGAGATTTTGTGGGATCAGCTAGACTGTAAGGTGGGTGAGAAGTGCCCGACAAGACAGCCACATCTATGGCAAGTGCTACAGGAAGCATGGGGTGAAATGTCACCTGAGTATCTGGACAAACTGACAGCTAGAATGTCAAGGATTTGCAAGCTGTCATTGCTGCACGTGGAGGATTTTTTGATTAGAACCCTTTGAAGTAGTTTAAGAAGTTCTGAAAAAAAATTTCAAATTGTAATAGTAATTTTTCACATTATTAATGTCCTGATTATACATTGTGAACAGTTGAATGCCACTTTGGTGAATAAAAGTACCAATTTCTTTCCATAAGAGCAAAATTTGTACATTATTCCAAACTTTTGGCCACCAGTGTAAATATTAACACACTGGAGTGCATGGTTGCAGAGCTGGTGAAAACATACCCATATCTTTACGATCATTCTCGTAGAGATTAAAAAGATTCAGAGATGGCCTGGAACTCCTGGAAGGAAATTGCAACGAAGCTTGGTGTTGATGACCCGAAATTATGCGAAGCATTATGGAGAAACATCCGAGACAAATTATGAAAAGCAGTTAAAAGGACAAAGGGCAAAAGTGGAGATGATGCGTCAAGCACCAAAGAACCCAGGCTGTTCTTGATGATGTCGTGGCTCAAATCTTTTATTTGGCATCGACAAGCTGTGTCAAACATGCAGTCTTTTTAAAAGGTAAGTTAACATTATGCAATATGTGATATAACTTTGGCTAACTAGTGAGCTGTAGCAAGTTAGAGCTACTTTAGCTTCCGTCATGTTTTCAACATATGTTTGTGTAAACAGAAAGCTAACTAATTGTTTGTAAAGTAGACCTTGCTTATTGTTGTGTGTTGTTTTTTGTCCAATCAAATGTTTTCTTGAATGAAAATGTCCCTCCCCCAATACTACCTGCAACCAATGAGCAAATAGCAGATCTTGGTTCCTGGCTATGAAAAAACTAACGCCTATTGGGTATTCCAAAAGAGGGATAAACCCTTTAATATGTCCCACCCAAACTTCCTGTTTCAATAGGAAGCCAACACAGGAAAGAAAACTGCACTCAAGTAATTTCAAGGGGTCTTTGAACCTCACATTCTCCTCTATACATTCTACCTTTTTTAATTTTTTAACTACAGCCCAGGGAGAAAAACACAGCTAGAGAATCCTGAGCCTTGGCTCTATGTAACACTTTATTTTAGCCTAATTAGATCTGCTTCTGAGCTCCCGCCATTCTTTGCAGCCTTTGGTTTGTAGACATTTCACAGAAGGAGTTTGTAGAAAAGCCTTTAGAAGTGTTATAATTTTGGGGGTTGCACAGTACTCTTGAACTAGATTATCATTCGGACACACTAACCATTAGAGCTCTCACCACACATATAAAACACTCCCTTGAACACGCTGTAAACACATGAACTTTTTTTTTTTTTTTTTTACAGAAAAAGTACATATATGCTCAAAGGAACTGCGTGTCTTTGAGGGCCTCCATCTAATTTAAAGCTTAAAACAGCTTTAAATGAACAAATTTCACACTGTAAAAGTGGAGAGTGATAACTTCACTTGAAGGACAATGAGACACAGAGAAAATTAAAAGAGAGAAAGAAAAACAGAAGAGCTTTGAAGGAAACAGTGAAATGAGCATCAGTATTCTGAGCACTAAAGAAACGAAAAAGGTCTTTGTATGTGTCTGTGGCATATAGAGTGTATACACTGCAGCTAAATAGACCTTATTCACAGTAACGCCATCTTGGGAATGACAACGAGGCTGTGAGGGATAGACTTACCATCTCTTCAGTGGCACACACACTGTATAAAGCTGTAAAAAGCTTCTTGATAACATCTGATTTTCCACAACTCTTGTTGTTTGAATTTTTTTGTCTACTGAATGTTCTTAGAAGGATTTTTTTTTCTTCAGTGTTTTGTCCGTGGAACGATCCAAAAACACTTTAAACTGCAGCACAGTCCATTGAAGAGACTGTACATCTATCCCTCACAGCCTCGTTGTCATTTCTATTAAAAATCATAGATGCCGTTGCGAGGAATAAGGTCTGTATGGTTGTCACTCCTCTTCCGTGTGCTTAATCCTATTCTGTACAGAACGATCGATATTTACAGAGGTTACATTTGCATTTTACAAGCAAATATGCTCCCAAAAAAACTCAAGGTAGGTTCCACATAGTTTGTATGGAACCGAACTGAATAACTAGTGGTCGATATTATTCTGTCTCTCTTTAGCAATGCATATATTACAGCCCTGAGAGAACAGATGCAACTTAACAAGTATAAATAATCAATTGGAGAGAGAAACTGCAAATTAGATCACTTTAATATCGCAATTGTTTCTCCTAGACAGCAGTGAGATATTGGAGAGCAAATAAAGAATTTTGCTCAGATCTGCTTCTCTTGATTTCTCTTGAGTAAAAAGATCACAGCAATCTGACATTCCTCCTCTAGAGTTTCGTTAGTGATGTCAACAATGGCACAAACTCGCTTGCTCAGATTTACAAGGATAATAATGTCTTTAATCAAAAGTCAGAGATGTCAATATGAACTCAAATTTTTCTCATCAAATTCTTCCAGTATCAAATTATTTAGAGCTTCTGTATACTATACATGTTAATTTTACAACTCAAAATTCTTAATGCATGTTAACAATTTGTGTACTTTAGTTCTCCTAACGGATTTTAGGAGAAAAGTCTGAGACAAAGATGATTCTTACATGATTCTATTTCTTAAAGATAAACGAGAACTCAGTTAAAGGGCCGGCATCTACAGAATGTCAGGTCTTTAACTAATCACTATAAATGCACTTTTGTGCCAACATTTGTATCAACTTTGTATTGTTGATTGTATTTTGTCTTAAAATATTTTTTGGTCAGTTTGTGTTTGTTGCCCTACTTCTAATTGCCCGAAGGGGGATTAATAAAGTTGTAAACAAAAAATAAGTTACATGTTGAACATACAATTTGAGGAATATAATCTTGATGCTAGATTATCAAAGCTTAATGTATCTTAACATTGCCATATTCTAAACTGTGTAAAAGTAATTTAAATACATTGTTTAAAGTGCATCTTACACTTAACTGCATCTTACACTGTTTTTGAGCTATGTGTTGTGTGCACTAATTCTATAACTCTGTAAGAGGAAATATCTTTACAGTATCTTTATTCATTTATGTTACAGTTTCACAAAATGGTCTTCAGTAAAGAGAGTTTGAACCTGAATCTTGCCTATGACCTTTACTGGAGCCTTGTTTAGCTCTCTGCCAAGGCACTGTACGAAAACGCAGGCTGAGGGCAGAAGAGTGAAAAGATTAACTTTGTGTCAAGAGCATTATTGTGGACTACATACACTCTTTGAGGAGCTTCTAGATGTCATGATCTTCACAACACACCCAAGCTTCTGGCCTAGAAGCCAATTCAGAGGTTAGATCTTCATCATCCAATTCATCATCCTCATGCCGCTCCATTAAATCAGCTCAGACACGTGCAAAGGCAGAGGCCAATTGCACAATAGCTGAGTTTGCTAAACACCAGATACGCAAGGGGATTGAAAAGGCCAAAATTGAGGCAACACTGAACACTCTAAAAGAGGAGGGCGAGGCTCTAGCAGCAGCCAGGGTGCTGGAATGAGCTGCATTTGGTTCAAATGATGAGACTGAAGTGGCCAGCTCCACAGCAGGATACACTTCTCACATAAACAAAATGTGAAAAAAGAAGAGGAAGACCAAGCAAGCACGGAGTTTGAAGACATTCCTAACGTTAGACAGATCACCCCCCCAAACTGTAAATACATTGAGCAGACATGACCAGACAGGGTATCAAAACACAAGGTGACCAAATCGCTCTTACACACACACGAACAGCAGATCTGACAACCCCTACTCACCAAGTATACCAACACCTTGATTTACTGAAGTGTCTGATATTGCTGTGTCTCTTGCATGACGTGATTGCTTACCAGTTGGTTTCAAAGTGTTCAACAATAAGCCAGAAAATTACATACCCTGAAAAACAACATTCCTAAATGCCACTGAACCTTAAAGTCAACGAAGAGCTCAGCTTACTTACCAAGTGGCTTAAAGGTGAGTCTCTCCAGCATGCTCTGAGGATAAGAGCAGCCCATGCACTTAACCCAAAAGCAGGACTTGTCAACGCCTTGACAAGAAAAATGGTTCCCAGAGGTCATTGAAGCATCTTTATTCAAGCGTTTAGAGAGCTTCCAAAAGATTTCTCACAAAGACTTTAACCAGTTACAAGAGCTTGTGGATCTGCTTCTTGAATTACAAGCAGCAAAGGAGGGAGGTTATCTACCTGGCTTTGGATTTCTTGACACTTCCAAGGGAATAAACTAAATTGTGGAAAACTGCCTCACAGTCTTCAAGAAGTGTGGATGTTAAGGGAACAAATTACAAAGAATATCTCTTTCACTATCCCCCCTTTTCATACCTTGTTGAGTTTGTTAACGATCATGCCGAAATGAGAACAGATCCCAGCTTCGCTTTTCAATGTTCTGGCACACTGCCTTTTAAAGTTGAAAAGATAGCAAATAAAGTAGTCAAATTCAGAGCTTCTATTTCTGCCAGAAAAACAGAAGTTGAGTCAAATGTGTCTGTTAGTTCCAATACCACTTCAATTGACCCAGATTGATAGTGTCCCCTCCATAAGAAGAACCACTCATTAGCAAAATGCAGAGGTTTCTGAATTAATTCCTTGGCTGAGAGAAAGAAATTTCTCAAAGAAAACTCTATCTGCTACAAGTACTGCATTTCCACAGATCACAGGGCCAAAGACTGCAGAGCAACAATCCAATGCTCAGAATGTAACTGAGCCATAAGCATATATCTGCTCTCCATGATGGTCCAGCTCCATGAGCTGAGAAAGGGTCCACCGCACCTACAGAGGGCCAAGACGGGAAGCAAGATGAACCAGCTTCTACAGTGGCAACATCGATCTGCACAGAGATATGTGGAAAAGAGCTGCAAGGAAAATCCTGCTCAAAAATCTGCCTAGTCAATGTGTATCCCAACAATCGTCCTGAAGAGAAGCGAGCATACGTCATGTTGGATGATCAGATGATTAGATGATAACCTCTATCTTGCAAGGTCAGCCTTCTTACCTTCAATATTCAAGTTGAAGTCTTCCCTTACACAATGAGAACATGCTCAGGTGCAACTGATACCAGTGGAAGAAGAGCCAAAGACTTTGTTGTCAAGGCCTTATTTATTTATTTAGTTAGTTAGTTTTAATGCCATGTCAGCAACCAAGCTATTCACATGGCAAACAAAGGTTCATTAAAAAATATTTACAATATTAAATAAGACACTTAAAATTTATACAAGATAAAAACTGTAAAATCTGTTCAGATGGTACTTTAAAAAATTCAGATGGTATCTATTAAACAAGTCTCTGTATAAAAGCATTGTCTGATAGTTCCAAAAGTTTTACAGTTCAGTAAAATGTGCTTGATGGTCATAGGGGTTTGGTATACATACGGGAGGATCTTCACCAGTCAGTAAAAACGCATGTGTTAGTCATGAATGGCCCAGTCGGCATCTGGTAAACACTATTTGGTCATGCCTAGATTTAAAATTTTGATCCTGGGGTTTATTTTGTATAATTTATTGTTGTTGCACTCATTCCATTCTGATTGCCACTCACTGGTGATATATGAGTTTATTAATGGCCTGAGGTCAGAGGGTGGTATCAGACATTCCGAGATCTCCAAGTTTAATGACTCTTTTGCAGCCATATCTGCTTTTTAATTTCCTGCGAGACCAATATGTCCCAGCACCCAACAGAGGATAATGTTGAAATCCTTCTTCTGTAATCTATGTATTTTAGTCAAAATGTTTATGATTATGTAATGATCGGTGTCCATGGTTCAAGTGCTTAAAGGCAAGACTTCGATTAAAAAGTTTTGTCCTCGACCCTGCTCAATGTTTTCCAGTGCCAGTAGCAGTGCTCGGGCCTCAGCTGTGAAGATAGAGCTCTGTTCTGGAATACGTATGCCATATCTCCAATCACTACTGCTGCTGATACACTGTTATCCGTTTTGGATCCATTCGTGAATACTGTACTATGGAGTGGGAAACTACATTTCAGTTACAAGAATTCCTGTTGATACACGTTTAGTTGTGCCAATGCCATAATAATAGTTGTTTTTTTCAAGGTCCAGGAGGGAACAGGCCAAAAATAATACTGTTTTATGTTGTCCAGTTTGATGTTCAAATTCTCCAAGTATGGTTTAATCCATATTCCAAAAGGTTTGATCGCTTTAGGTCTAGCTTCATACAGATAAGAACATTCTGGTTGGAATACTGGTGTAAAGGCCGGATTACTTAGATTTGCTTTGAGTTTGACTACATATTGTAAGGCCAGATTCAGACACCTATTCTGGAGGGAAGGTTCACCGGCTTCTGTATAAAGGCTTTGAATGGGACTTGTTCTGAAGGCTCCAAGAGCTAGACATATTCCCTGATGGTGTATTGTGTCAAGTGTTTGAATGTATGACTTCCTTGCCTGACCATACACAATACTCCCGTAATCCAGTCAGGATCTAATTAATGTTCTGTAGAGATGTAAAAGAATGGTAATGTCCACACCCAATTTTGTATTGGCCAGCACTTTTAAAATATTCATTGTTTTAAAACATTTTTTCCTCAACATCTTCATATGTGGGATAAAGGTGAATTTATCACAGACAAGGCCTAAAAATTTGAAATCATTCACTACTTTAATGGGTTCTCCCTCCATACTCAATTCTGGGTCGGGGTGTAAGGATTGGAAAAAAAATGCATGCATACTGACTTTGTTTTGGAAAATCTGAATCCGTTCTTTATTGACCATTTGTTTATTTTATTTATGCATAGTTGTAGCTGTCGTTCAATTATATTCATGTTTTCCCCTCTATAGCATATGCATAGGTCATCAACATATAAACTTCGAAAAATGTGGGGGTCAGTAACTTTGATTATACTATTGATTTTGATGCTGAATAAAGTCACTGAGAGAATGCTCCCTTGTGAAACTCCTAGCTCTTGTACATGTGGGTTTGATAGTGTAGTTCCTACTTGAACACGAAAACATCTGTTTGTCAAGAAGTTGGAGATAAAGATGGGTCGGTTGCCTCTGAGCCCAAGTTCGTACAGGTCTTTGAGTATTCCATATCTCCAGGTGGTATCACAGGTCTTCTCATGGTCAAAGAAGACAGCTACAGCATGTTCTTTTTAATAAGTCTGTCCCGGACAAATGATTCAAGTCTGATAAGGTGGTCCAAGGTGCTTTTGCCTCTTCTAAACCCACACTGGTAATCACTAATCTTATGCTCCGATTCCAGAATCCATATCAGACGGTTGTTGATCATTCTCTCAATGGTTTTGCAGAGACAGCTAGTCAGAGCTATTGGACGATAGTTGTTTATGTCAGAATGATCCTTACCTGGTTTGGGGATGGGAATAATTATTGCTTCTTGCCACGAAGGTGGTATATTCCCTGTTTTCCAAACATTATTAAAGATCTCCAGGAGGAGTAGTAGTGTTGTATGGGGTAAGTGCTTCAGAAATTCTTAACAGATTCTGTCTGGTCCAACTGCGGTATTTTGGGAACGTTTGATAGCCCTTGTAAGTTCCACTATAGTGAAGGGTTGATTATATGGCTCAGTGTTATTTGAGTGGAAATTCAGAAGTTTCTGTTCCTGTTGTACACGTATCTTATTGAATTCTGTTCGGCAGTTGTCTAATGAAGAGTTGTTTTCAAAAGATTTTGCTAGTATATTGGTTATTTCTTGAATTGTAGTTACGAGAGTGCCTTGATGCTTGATGTGTCGAATTTGAGATTCTTCATCTTTGTTTTTCATCTTTTGAATCAGGTTCCAGATTTTTGGTGATGGTGTATTTGCTGTTAGGTTAGATACATATTTTCTCCAACTCTGTCTTTTTGCATCATTAATAATCCTTCGTGCTTGTGCTTGGCATATCTTAAATCTTACTAGATTTTCTTCTGTTGGGTGTCTGTTGAAGATTCTTTCTGCTTTTTTCCGAGCTTTTATAGCTTTTTTGCAGTTGTCTTCGAACCATGGGTTATGCCTGGGACTTGGTTTTGGTGATGTCTTAGGGACAGTATAATCTGCTATTTCGATCAGCTTGTCTGTGAAACTTGAAACTGGGTCTTGGCTGTCTTGGGTTGCTGAATTAAGTTTATCATAACATTGGGTCTGGAACAGGTACTAGTTGACTTTCTTGAGATGCCATTTTGGAATATTATGTTGGATAATTGGTCTTGTAGATTTAACTATTACAGGAAAATGATCACTTCCACATAGATCGTCCCAGGTGCACAATGAGAAATCAAGCAAGAGATCAGGTTTGCATATTGTTAAATCAATTTTTGAATATGTTCCATGTCTTGGGTGCAGGTAAGTGTCTGAGCCGTCACTGAGGATATACAGTTCATTGTTACTGATGAAGTCTTCAAGTATTTTTCCGTTCCTATTTGTGCGATTTCCTCCCCATAATGGGCTGTGACCGTTGAAGTCACCTGCAAGTATGTAGGGGGTTGGGAGTTGATCAGCAAGATTGTTTAGATCTTGAAGTTTAACAGGTGTATCTGGAGGCAAGTAAATGGAACACAATGTGATGGCCCTTGTAGATTAATATCTATTGTGACTTGACTGTGAATTACATTGCAATGAACTAAGATGCTTACTCCTCCTGAAGGACATTGTATGTTTGGTCCATTTGCATTAAAACTTACAAACCTTTTTAGGGATATTTGACTATTTGGTGATAAGTGTTTCTTGGAGACAAAATGCAAGAAGGTTAAATAACATGGCTAGTCGTTGAAGTTCTGCAAAGTTTGCTTTGACACCTTGACAATTCCATTGAATATTAGTGTAACTTGTCAAGTTGGTAGCACTAGAACTTGGACTCTACTCATACTCTTAGGAGATTGACTCCGACTGCGGGGTTCTAAGATCTCCACCATAGCAATATCTTTTATATATTGGCCTGTTCTCCTGACTAGCCTTTTGTTGCTGTGCTTTTGTGATTTGTTGTGGCTTCTTTCCTTTTGATATTAGGGAATGTTCCATTGTCAGATTTGGTTCTTCACTAGCTCCAGTTTGTGCTTGACTAGTAGAGGTTTAAGTGCTTTTGTGCTTTTTTTTTTTTTTTTTGACGAAGGTAGGGTTTTGTTACTGATTAACTGTGGTTTGTCTTTTGTTAGCCAGGTCACATCTGTCTGGCACTCAACTGTGTGTTTGGTTGGTAACGTTACAGATGCAAAGGATTTCTCAAACTTAAAATCTGGGAGCTCTTCCACCTCTTTGTGTGCTTCTACATGGTTCACTTTTTTTTTTTTTTTTACATTTTACTCTTTGAATTTCGTTTTCTTTAATCTATATAGGACAGTGTTTTGATGAGGCCATGTGATCCCCTAAGCAATTTCGGCATTTTGATGGTTTTAAACAGGTTTCTTCATGCCTGTCCTCTCCGCAATTGTAACAGGATTGTTCTTGCATCCAGCGGAGCTATGGCCAAACCTCTGACAACTGAAGCATTTTAGGAGGTTAGGGATGTATATGTCAACAGGGACCCTCAAGTACCCTAAACAGATCCATTCAGGTAATTGAGGTTTGTTGAATGTCATAATATACAGTACGTTCCAGTCTTTATCATTTCATCTCCTTTTTATATTGTAATTTTCTTTACACTTGTAACACCTTGTTGTGCTAGTTCTGAGGCTATTTCAGTCTCATCCATGTCTTGTAGTTCTCTAGTTCTTATTATGCCTTTGCTAGAGTTTAAGAATGGGTGTAAAGATGCCTTCATAGGAACACCAGCCAAAGTATTTGCATGCATTAGATTATCTACATGAACTTTCTATGAACATTGAACCAGAATCTGGTCTGCAATCCCTGCAATTCGTTTTTGAAAAGGGGAGAGATTTGTAAGTGCCATGTCAGGTAATTGAGATTCTAAAATTATAAATCTCTCCCAGTTTTCATTTTTTGGAACAAGTACACATCCAGCATCCAAGTCATCATCTGAATTCTTTTCTAGTATCCATCTTTTAGGAGTTTGTTTGTTTGCCATATTTATTATGTTTTATTTCATCATTCTTGCTCCCCACCCGCCTCGGAGCCCAACAAGAGGATGCACAGAGCCGTGGAACTCCAGCAGATATGCACCAAGGATACAAGAAAGATATACTATTGCAATAAGAGCTAAAAGCAATTGTTTGATTGACCCTATGCCACCGCCTTCAGGGAAAAATGTCATTGTGGCTGATTTAAATGCCAGTAATTGCCCAGGGCACGTCATGACTAGCCGCTTGATTGGATCTGGCCTCTCCAACCCCCTGTCTATATGAAATTAAAGCCAAAGCATTTTGTTGGATCTGGGGGAGTCGCAACTGCCCACATTCCTCAAATGCCAGGATCTCTTCTTCCACAGACACGGGTTGCAACTTACAGCCAACAAGTTGGACCCATTCTTCACCTTTTACGAACAGCAAGGGGGTGCTAAGGACCTTTTCTACCCCAGGTCCCCACGGGGGAGTTGTCAAGGCCTTAGATGGCAAAGTATCCATGGTGCTTCTGACACTCATAGAGTGCAATTCAATCATTGACAACAGAATGGAGATTCCCACTCCTGAAGTGGCTGCTTACTATGCCCATCCCCAAACCATTGCATCCAAGAAACCGCCACTGGACCCAGCGGCTGATATTCTCATTCTCATAGGGAGAGATCTTATCTGTGCACACAAGGTTCACAGTCAGTGCAATGGGCCTCACAATGCTTCATATGCCCAATGCCTCAATCTAGGATGGGTAATTTTAGGAGACGTGTGCCTCAACGGAGCCCATAAACCCATGATGAGCACTTTTAAAACCAGCGTGCTTGAGAAATGTAGGCTCAGCTTCCTCACACCTTGCAAGAGCAGCATCTGTGCTAAAGAGAGTTTCACAAATGAAGACCCCAGACTCTTCATGGGAAGGACAAAACATTCACATGATATTGGAAAGCAAATTTTCAAACAGACTAACAAAAACAATATGCTTGCACTCTCCGGTGAAGATGAGGCTTTCCTGGACATTATGAACAATTAATTCTCCAAAGACGAGGCAAACAGTTGAGTGGCTCCACTCCCATTTTGCTGTCCCAGAAGGCATTTGCCCAACAATAGAGAGAAGACTGTTAGTCACCTTTTATCCCTTCGTCGTTCTCTGAGAAAGAAGACAGACATGAAAGACCACTATGTAGAATTCATGGAGACAATTTTCAAAAAGGGACATGCAGAGATTGTCCCCCTCTTGAGAACAATAAAGAATGTTGGTACCTCACAAGCTCTGGTGTGTATCACCCACAAAAATCATGAAAAATCAGGATAGTATTTGATTCAAATGCACAGAATCACAATACATCCCTCAATCAGGTACTCCTCAAGGGCCCAGACTTGAACAGCAGCTTGATAGGTGTGCTCATCCGCTTCAGATCTGACACTTACACGGTAATGGCAGACATTGAGCAAATGTTTCACAGCTTTGTGGTCAAAGAAGAGCATTGTGACTAGCTGCATTTTTTGTGGTTTCAGGACCACAATCTTGATGGGGACATTGTTGAATATCGTATGAGGGTTCACGTCTTTGGCAATTCTCCCACACATGGTTATAGAAGTAATGCCAGGCTGTTCATCGAGAGACATTTCTATGTGGATGATGGACAGAAATCATTCAGCTCAGAAACTGAGGCCATTTATGTACTGCACAGAGCACAGCAGATGCTAGCACAGTCCAATCTCCGCTTTCACAAAATCTCATCCAACAGTCCTGTCATCACAAGGGCCTTTCCAAATGTGGATCTCACAACCAAATTGCAGGGCCTTGACCTTAGACAAAGCTTACCACCAATTCAGCTTAGGATTGGACTGGGACCTGTCAACATGTTTGTGTTTCAAGTATCCATCAGCAAGAAGTCTTACACTAACTGTTGGTGGACTGCTGTCAACCATCAAAAAGGTATACGATCCTCTTGGATTCATAGTATCTATAAGCATTGAGGGTCGCCCATTCTGAGAGATATCTCTGGAGGTGCAGATGACTGGGATGCCGCCCTGCCTAAGGAGAAACAAGAGCAATGGCAGAAGTGGAAAGATTACCTCTGACATCTGAAAGAATTGCAAATCCCAAGGATGTATACCTCTGCTTCCTTGTCTGCCACACATAAGAAAGAAATCATTGTTTTTTGTGACGTTACCACCAAGGCTGTAGGTGCAGTAGCTTACCTGAAAGTTACTAATGCAGATGGTCACAGTGAGGCCGGTTTCCTCTTCGGCAGGGCAAGGCTTGCTCCCAAACCAGACATTACTATCCCTCGGCTTGAGCTGTGTGCGGCTGTACTAGCAGTGGATGTAGCTGTGTTACTTCAAGAACAGATGGACACAATGCTGGATGATGTGAAATTCTACACTGACTCTAAGGTGGGGTTAGGATATATCTTCAACAAGACAAGACGCTTCTACGTCTATGTTCATAACCAGGTACAACGCGTCAGACACTCCACACAATCACATCAGTGGAAATTTGCGGCAACTCATCTCAACCCGGCTGATGCTGCCACTAGAGTGCTGCCCACTGAGCACCTGGTTTTGTCATCATGGCTTACAGGTCCTCCATTCCTTACAGACTTAAGCCAAACGCAGCACAATAATGAAACTTACACCCTTGTCAGCACTGAGACAGATGTAGAGATTTTTTGCCATCAGAGGCCCTGCCAAGCTCCTGAGGGCTATGTGTGGGACCAACTTTGTGAGAGCCTGCAAAGAACTATAAATCGACAAGAAAGGATGTCACAACACAGAGACTGGCACTTACCTTTCAGATAATGAATTTTGCTGGCAGTTCAATCCTCCACACACTTCACATATAGCATGGTCCTGGGAGCATATGATTGAAGTTGCCTGACGTATCCTCAATGCCATGATTCTGCCACATAGCCCTATGAGGCTCACACATGAAGTTTTGGTAATGTTCATGGCTGAAGTGAGTGCAGTTGTGAACGCTTAGCCTTTAACAGCTGTCTCCACTGATCAAGAACAACCTGTGATACTCACCCCAGCCATGCTGCTCACTCAAATGGTTGGAACACCACAGTTCCACCTGGGCAATTTGAAGACCATGACCTCTGCAGAGCACAGTGGTGCCACGTTCAGTATTTAGCCAGTTTTGTTTTCTGGGGGAGATGGAAGAAAGAATATTTGAGTGGACTTCAAGGACGTTGCAAGTGGCGCACAGTTAAACCCAGTCTGCAGAATGTTGAAATTGTTTTGGGGGGGGTGGCACATTGTACTCCTTTTGAGATAAGTTATTCCAATGTTCCACATTGATTTAGTTCTTGTATCTTTTAAGCCCAGAAATAGTTGTGTTCTCATTCTAATGCATGATGCACAATTTTCTGAAGTTTGTGACTGGTGGAATATTCTGCCTGAAGTATTGCTCTACAAAGGTTGACACTTTTCTATCAGGCATTAGAAAAAAACTTGATAAAGGCTAAGCATAATTTTAAAATATTTTATCATCTCTACCTTCCTGGTAATTTATTATACAAATTAACACACTCTCTATTATCAGGATTAATGCTGCTATCTGGCTTGAGCAAGTTAAACTCACATGACACAGTCAGGCAATTGGCCTTTTTCACTGCGAAAAGCCCTTTCAGGTGCGGCCATAATGTTCAGGTGTTGAAAATGTGTTTGAGGTATCCTCCACATCCATAACAGTTGGCACCGGATCTACAGCTGCCATTCAAGTGTGTGATTTGATGGGAGGCACGAGACTCTCCCTAGCCAATCATGTTGATAGATAAAAATAAAATCAGGACAGGGAAGTAGCCAAGACAGACGGTGGGAAAATTGCGCATTAAAAGTACAGTTAAAGCACTTAAAATGTACTCAAGTAAAAGTATAAATATTTGTAACTATTTAAAAAAGTAAAATTCCTGGGAAATCTACTTAATTACAGTAATGTGAGTATTTGTAATTTGTTACTTTACACCCCCGGTGGTAACCTGACAAGTTTAACTCCTCCACATCTGTTATTGTTGTTTGTTGGTTTGGTGTGACATCACTTGATGTCAGGCAGGGAGTGTTCTGGCCCTAGCTATGAAACCATTTATTTTGTCAATACTGACACCTAGTGGCCACTCTAAGAATTCTACCACATTTATCAGTGTAGTAGCCATTTTGTCTGTCAGTCCACAATGTGGAAGAGCACAGATGTGTATTCACGTCTATCCTGCTTGTTTTTGCCCTTGAGAAAGCATAATCTGTAAATTGAAATGCTTTATTCATATGATTATCTGACATTATGTGAATTTTGACAAGTTATGTATTTGTTTTAAGAACTGTTTCCAAGTTACATTTTGAACATCCAATTTGAGAAATATTATCTTGATGCTAGATTATCAAAGTTTAATGTATTTTAACATATTCTAATTTGTG
This sequence comes from Myxocyprinus asiaticus, assembly GCF_019703515.2. NCBI lineage: Eukaryota > Metazoa > Chordata > Actinopteri > Cypriniformes > Catostomidae > Myxocyprinus > Myxocyprinus asiaticus. The sequence goes on along the minus strand of NC_059347.1, from coordinate 40,898,129 downwards.
TGAAGGTAATTCAAATACATTTAATTGCATCTTACACTTAGCATCTTACACTGTTCTGAGCTTTGTGTGTTGTGTGCACTAATTCTATAACTCTGTAAGAGACAAGATCTTTACAATATCTTTATTAATTTGTTACAGTTTCACAAAATGGTCTTCAGTAAAGATAATTTGAACTTGAATCTTGCCTATGACCTTTACTGGAGCCTTTTTGCCAATGCACTGTACGAAAACACAGGCTGAGGACAGAAGAGTGCCATTCTCTCCTGGATAAGTGATAGGAACGTGAGGAACATACTATACTGTATATAATATAAGCCCTAAAAGCAGAGTTGTCAGAGTTTGGAGTCCCTCTAAAAGAGCAACAATAAATAGCTTATGCCACACTGATAGCAGAATAAACATGAAGGGCTATTTGGTGAAATAGAGTGAACATTATATTTGATTTCCAGGAAATCATCAATTCAGATCCCAACAGCAGCTAGAGTTCACCACAAAGCATTTATCCAGAGACCTTCCATTAAAACAGCCTGTTTGTGTGTATGAGAGAGAAAGACAAAGAGGCTACCAGAAAGACAGAGCAAAAGAGGTAAAGCATAAGGGAAAAATAAAGATGCTTTTGTGTGTCTGTGTGTGCATTTAAACTCATTTTACAGAGAGTGTTTGTAGCTCTTGGCTCTATCACAAAGGAAAAATCTAATTCAGACCAACACTGCATTGGCAAAATACAGCTTCCTAATCCAATTCAGAAGCATGTCTCTACTGCACTTAACATTGTTTCTACTCTGTATATGCATAGGCTATAGATAAATGGATATCAACCTGTAGGACACATATTATTTTATGGGGCTTTCAATGCTACAGGAAGGCCCATTTTTTCAAAAGTGCCTACCAAATAGCTATATTGTAATATGCATCCCTTGCATAATTTTAAAAGAATGTTATTTGTTTGCATCCAATGTAAGATTTAAATGGTTACTGTAGGCTTTGTATTGGCTTCAAATTGTCTAAATGTACTATATGTTTGCAGCCAACATATGCATCTCTCTCTGCTGAGACGAGAGTAGAATGGCTGAAACATATAACAAAAGCAAAAGTTTATGAAATGATTATGTAAATTATGAAACAATTAATTGATCAAAGAAGCACCTTGTATGAGAGGCAAAATGACAAGCTTTGCAAAAACCATGTTATATTTCCTATTTCATTTTTAAAATACATTCTTATGGTCATCTCAATACTGCCATCTTTAACAAACTCAGGCCAGATCCACACTAATATGCTTTAATTACCATTTTCTAATGTGATAATTTACCAAAGTATGTGGTACTAGAGAGCATTTTTAAATGCCAGTTTTTGGTGGAAGTATAGCCCAGCCTTATCTCATGTAAACAACATGACTGTGGCTAAATTTTTGCAAAATTATATTAAGTGGTTCATGATATGTATAGTGCCAGTTTCTAGATGAAATGTCCACTGTGTGGTGCTAAAAGCGAGTTAAATGTTATCTTCAAAATTTTTAAAGGTGCACTCAGTTTTTTTTTTTGTTTTTTTTTCTCATTAAAAAAGTCTTACTCCTTAAGAAGTTAATAGTATTTTTCAGACATAAAATCATGAGTACCAACATAAGATAGCTGTTGTAAAAACTGTTTTAAACTACATGGAGAGGGTTCCCTCTTGGAGGCTGCCATGTTTGAATCACATGACCAGCTTAATACTACTCGCTTAATCTCAGTAACTGTCCTGTTATTGGACACTTTAACTCATGGATTAAATTAATCATGACTGACTATGAATACTGAATTTCTACAGTGGCAAAAACTATTCCGTTTGAATGATGCTGCATCTACACAGCATGTGTGATGTGTATCGAGAGGGCTGAGCAGAGAAAAGAAAGTCATACACATCTGGGATGGCATGAGGGTGAGTAAATGATGAGAGAATTTAAATTTTTGAGAAAACTATCCCGTTAAGGGCCATTCACACCGAACAATTATTTGCATCCAACTGCACTGTTTTTCAATTGTTTTTCTACATTATGTAAATGTGCAGTAGACAGATATCTTAGAGCACTGAGCCATGTTCCGCTGTTTTTTCAGCATCTCGCAAAGGAATGGCACATTTTTTGGATGCCGTGACAAGTTAAAAATAAAAATAAAAAACATCTTGAGACACCTGTGTTCTGTTCCAATCATTGCGGTGTGGGTAGCGTTTTCAAAGCAAGAATGCATTCGGTCTGAACGGCCTTTTAGTGTGGACACGGCCTCAGTACTGCCATCTTTAGTAACTTAAGGACACCACTTGAGGTCATGTTTAAGAAGTTATAAGTACTTCACATGTTAGGAATCTTGACAAGTTGATTATGGGGAATTGGCATATTGGTAGTTGAAATCCTTCTGGAAATTTGTCATGTCATGCAGTGTGAGTGTGACAAGTTATACTGCATCTGCATCTATTTTAAACAGCATATTGCTAAAATTGTATCACTATTATGCATCCAGCATTTATGAACTCATATTAACTGAGAGACTAAATGGAATATTCTTATTATCAGTAATTTTTTGATGACCATTTCAAATGAATTAGTGATGGTAAACAGGTAATATAAAAAAAGGAATAAAGTAAATAAAAAGTAAAAAAGGTAATTGAAAAGTGAAAAATGATGACCACTACATTTACCCTTATACATTCAATTTAAACTAAAATTTTGATTTTGATCAAAAAGGTGAATGGTCAGGCATCAACTACCTATATGTAAAAAGTAGAGTTCTTATTTTGATTTGATGCAGATGAGATTCGTTTGATCACAGTGGATCCAGACTCACCCCGATAGCACCCCCAGAACCAGATTAAGCATGAAGAAAGAGCCTATGATGATGAGTGGGATGAAGTAGAGCCAGTTCCAGGTGTTCCCTGATGCATCGTTGGCCTGCAAAGAGAGAAAAAGAAATGAAGGAAGAAACAGAGGAGCAGGGGAGAGACATGCAAAGAGAGAAAAAGAAATGAAGGAAGAAACGGAGGAGCAGGGGAGAGACAGAGAATTAAACTTTAATATGAAAACATATGAGAGATCAAATCTCAATGGCTGTTCATGGTCTTCCAATACACCTATCCTTTACACCAGTTCCACTAAGTTCACGATCTCACATCCATATCAATGCAGCTATACTCCTCCTCATTGCCCACCTAATTGCTTTTCTTGGAGAACCCATGGCCTTTTTAGATTAAAAAGGATGTGAAATGTAATCTACTGGCCAACACTTTGTGAAGAACCTCCTTCTACACAAGCGAGTGACATTGACAGATTATGTGATTCATGAGCATGTACAATACTGGGCCATTCACTAAGCATTTAAGAGGCATGGAAAGCCCTGCTGAATGGACAAGCTTATTCACCAGCATGAATTTCCAGCATTAATCTGTCTAATTTCTAGGTTAGCCTAGCCATGTTGTTCACCAGCAAAAACAATTAGTCTTTTTAATGAAGCTGGTTGACCAAGGGAGGTTTGTTGGTTAAGCAAGTTCATAAGTCAGGTAGGAAGACCAGTATCCAAACCTCAACATAAACAGGTGTCCAGCAATGCTGGTATTTTCAACAGAGAGCATGAAGGAGAGATTTCTTCAAGGGGCATTTTTTATTATTATTATTTTGCAAATTGCTCTCCCATATTGTCTGTAATTGTGAAGGGATTTGAGAGAATGCTGATTCAGCAGGCGAACAGAGATCAGCACTACATTCTCCCCAACATCCCTCTTTTCTTGAACCCCATCTACCTCCTCTTTCTCACATACACAACTGTTTCTATGGCAACAGGCTAGTCTGCCTACCTCTGTTCCTTTGTCTCTCCTCCAGTAGCTTTAAAATTGCATTTTTGGCAAGAGCAGTAAAGCAATCAGGGTCAGATTCCACTGCTGCATCTTTCCTCCACTCTTTTAAGTGTTAAGTTTATTATACAGCTATAGGACATTTGTCTGAATAAAGATTTCCTTAATTATAATTGATTTTTACAGATAAAGTCTATTTCAGTTCCTGTTTCTTGCATCTGAATGAAAGATGACAGGTCAATAGTATATCTTTAATAAAAATAAAAAATAAATATTTTTTATTTTTATCAAATTGACCTTGAACTGAGCCTGTGAAGGGTATGTTGGCAAATCTTGCCAAATGTCATCTACGTGCTTTGAAAGGAATGTTAGTGATTCATTTAACATAAATGATGCAGCTCTTTCTTTAAATACTGGATGAACTCTATTTGACATCAGACAAAAAGGAAATTACACAGAACAGTTTCAACTCATTCTCACGGTGCCTGAAACAATGGTGAATCACCCAAACTTCATCTAAAGCATGTAACATCTGACATAACAAATGAACATAAGCCTAATATTACTTGCATATGGGACACCGACTATGTGGAGGCCACCTCGCTGTCAATTATATTGTGATTAAATATGCCAATTTGGAGCAAATTTACTTTGCATAGAAGCTGCATTGAAGTGGCAAATGTACCACGTTTACACAGACTTCTTTAGGTTGCCCAAAGTCAGCATACTGTAAATGTATTTACACAGGAATCACAGTGGAGGAAAACCATTTATCATGCACTTGAATGTTGATTATTAATTTGCATACTCCAGCACTAACCCACTGTAGACTTGTCACAGCAGAGGCATGGGGGCTACTCAGACAATGCTTGAATCATTTTCCAATGTGATTGCCAGAGTGGTTAAGCAATATCAGAATGTGTTAACTGGTAGCCATAATGTATGATATTGTTTCCATGGCCCGGCCCCCATCCTATAGATCAGAGGTCTGTGTTCCCCTGGGAGCTGAATACAGACTTCACCAGATTACCAAAGTAATGCAAGAGCATCTGCTAACAATACATCAGACTGTCAGGAATATGGCAGTTCAGCATTTTAACCTAATTATCCAGTATTAAACCTCACCATACCCCCATTTTATGAGGTGCGAATACACATGTTCTTCAAATTCTCCCAGTACACAAATCCTTTTAAGTTTAATAAGGATGCCTATTTGACAAAATAAAACACAAATATGGCAATTGCTTTCTATATTACAATACAGTTTACACACACTGCCTTTGAATACAGGTTTTTGATACAGTATGTGTAGTAACTAGGATGGTTCAGCTTCCCTCTCCCTTGCACACACCTCAAGTCCTACATTCGGAAAAATCAACAATCTATAGTATGAAATAATTTCAGAGACAGCAAATGAACACAGAGGCTGTTATCAAACATCATTCAAAGTCTTCTGCTCATCTCATCAATGACAATAAGAGATTTTATTAATTTACTGATTGGCATTAGCTGACTCTGAAGGGACATAATCGTCCAGCAAAATGTTTCTCTTAGCTGAGAACTCTGGGCTTGTTTTATTATCAATATTTAAGTGACATTATTGGTTCCATTATTGCCTATTCCTTCCCATTAACACTGATTAGTGAGACAGAGCCTGTATTGGGTAACTAATGGAATGACTAGGTGACTGACTAGATTTGAATGAGATAACGACTTCAATATTAAGACAAAAGGATATGGTTGAAACCACACTGTAGTGGCTAGAGCACATGCTCATTTTGAATTATGGTGTGGTCACAAATCCAGCCTGCATCATTACCCAAATCTCCAAGTACTTTTCTGACATGTTCTATTTTGTTATTCCATAAAAAGACAAAAGAAAATGACGTCTGTTTCATGTTGAGATTTAGCCTTAATGATAACATCTACAGATAATTCAGAACATGTGCCACTTCAGTTTTGTTCCCCTATAAGTATCCTGAGAAAGTACCTTTATATTGTAAATGGAAATATCTCATTGCCATTTAGTAGAGGTTTCTAAAATGCCACAAAAGTGTAAGAACATTACATGTCTGCTGCACATCCACAGATAATTTGAGAGCACAGAGGACGAGAAAGAACGGATACTAGATTCCAATTTTCCACTGACGTGAAGTTCTATTGTCCAAGATAATCAGATTACCTCTATAAGAGCCAAGGTCTGGATGGTATGATTTAGGAACATTCATCCCTCATTAGACCTCATCAAGGACCCCAGAGGACTGGAAGACCAATGTGCAGGAGAACACTTAAGGAGGATGCCATCTTATAGGAGGAAAGAGTTGGATATATGTGCTGTTGCTCAAATGAGCAGCCATCCAGCAGAAATCATTCCAGACATAACTGCAACAATGATGTAAGCAAATATTCAAGACTGAGGGGACCAAAGGTAATTTTACGAATCGGTCATTGAGAAACTCATATTGATCAAATTCAAAACATTGGGGAGGGTACACCCCCCCCCCAAAGTCTTCGGTGGTTACAACCATTAAAGGAATAATTCACCCAAAAATGAAAATTCTGTCATAATTTATTCACCCTCGTGTCATTCCACACCTGTATGACTTTCTCTTTTATGCAGAACACAAAAGGAAATGTTTTAATAAATATTGTGATCCATCTGGTCAATACAAGGCCAGTGGAAAGTGCCTCATTTTAAAGCTTTAAAAAATACCCAAAAGTATCATAAAAGGTATGATTTCAAGGTATATCATACGTTTTGGTGCTAACTTTAGCCATCTTTACACTGCAAAGGTGCAACAGAAGCTGCATCTGAAAGGTGTATTTACAGGGTTACAATTTCCGATGTTTTTCAGTCTGTTGATGAAATTCAATATGTATGTTTGTGCTATTTGCTCAGAAATTACATAAAAGTCCATTTTAAATTCACCCTATTCATCCTAACAGCAACTGTAGCCAAGTACATTCAAAATCCAATAAAAATATACTTAAGGATAATAAACGCATATTTTCCACAGTTTTTCCACTAACTGAACGCAAGGAACAATTTTATTGAATATATACTATAAAAAATATAATTTATATGCACAAATACAGCAATAAAAAAACAATATTTACCTACATATTTCTTTAAAAAACATTTTTAATTTAATTTAATTTTTTTGTGAATTTATAGGGTGTGCAATAAACTACAACTTATACTCACTTATATTTGGGAACCCAGTTGTTATTGTTATTTTAATTATCCAACAATTATTTATTGTTGCCCAGTTCAGTTTATTATTATAATTATTCTATAATTAATATAATACTTAATTATTATAAGGCTACTATTTTTATTATTATTATTATTATTATTATTGATAATTCTGTATACAACAGTAATATATTTCTGTTGTACTTTGCCTTACCTGGAGCTTTTATTTTGACTGTTGATAGTGCACTGCAGTGGAATATATTTTGTTCATCATGTTCCTCATTACAAAATCTGATGTAACGCTGTCACCGCCTTTATTTCTGTGATACTTTGTCATGTTTTTACATTTGTATAATAACTTCAAGTGGCTTCAAATATTTGGAACTGTGCGGATGGGTGAACCTGCAGCACTTTGCCTTCATAATGCACATGAACTGCTCCGAGATGGCAGAAAACAGCATCCATGCATGAACACAGAACAACACGTCACCCGTCACCCCTTAAGCATTTTGCACAGCTTTCCGACCGGGGTCACCTGATGTCTGGGGCCCCATGCAATTGCATGTTTGCATGGTGGAAAACACAGCTACTGTGTATTTAAACAAACTATTTAATGCTGCTCAAAGCAGACATGCAGTGGTGGCCAAAAATATTGGCACCCTTGGTAAATATGAGCAAAGAAGTCTGTGAAAAAAAAAATCTGCATAATTTATCCTTTTGATCTTTCATTTAAAAAAATCACAAAAATCTAACCTTTAACTGAAGTAAAACAATTGAAACGGGGGAAATATCTCATTATTAAATAAATATTTTTCTCCAAAACACATTGGCCATAATTATTAGCACCCTTTTATTCAATACTTTTCGCAACCTCCCTTTGCCAAGATAACAGCTCAGAGTCTTCTCTTATAATGCCTAATGAGGTTGGAGGACACATAACAAGGGATCTGAGACAATTCGTCCATACAGAATCTCCACAGATCCTTCAAATTCAGAGTTCTATGTTGGTGGACTCTCCTCTTCAGTTCACCCCACAAATTTTCTATGGGGTTCAGGTCAGGGGACTTGGATGGCCATGGCAGAACCTTGATTTTGAAGGAGTGGTGGTGGCATAGTGGACTAAAGCACAGAACTGGTAAGCAAAAGGTTGTTGGTTCAATCCCCACAGCCACCACCATTATGTCCTTGAGCAAGGCACTTAACTCCAGGTTGCTCCAGGGGGATTATCCCTGTAATAAGGGCACTGTAAGTCACTTTGGATAAAAGCATCTGCCAAATGCATAAATGTAAATCATTGTCCTGCTGGAAGATCCAACCAGGGCCCATTGTAAGCTTTCTGGCAGAGGCAGTCAGGTTTAAAATTTTTATCTGTTGGTATTTGATAAAGTCTGTGATGCCATGTATCCGTACAAGACGTCCAGGACCTCTGGCAGAAAAACAGCCCTACAACATTCAAGATCCAGCAACATATTTAACCGTGGGCATTGGGGACTACTTCATCTCTGTGTATGCCAAACCCATCTCTGATGTTTGCTGCCAAACAGCTCTTCTTTTGTTTCATCTGACCACAGAACCCGGTCGCATTTGAAGTTCCAGTAGTGTCTGGCAAACTGAATACGCTTGAGTTTGTTGTTTGATGTGAGCAGAGGCTTTTTTTCTTGAAACTCTTCCAAACAACTTGTGGTGTTGTAGGTGATGTCTGATATTTTGGGGGGACTTTCTGACCTCAAGACCCAACTAATTTCTGCAATTCTCCAGCTGTGATCCTTGGAGATTTTTTGGCCACTTGAAACATCCTCATCACCGTGCGTGACAATATAGACACACGTCCTTTTCCAGGCCAATTCTTGACATCTCCAGTTGATTGGAACTTGTTAATTATTGCCCTGATGTTGGAAATAGGCATTTTCAATGCTTTGGCTATTTTCTTCTAGCCACTTCCCATTTTGTGAACCTCAACAACCTTTTGCCGCACATCAGAACTATATTCTTTAGTCTAACCCACTGAGATTGATGATTAAGGGAATTTGGCCTGTGTGTTACCTCATATTTATACCCCTGTGAAACAGGAAGTCATGGCTGAACAATTTCATGTCCCTAGTCACCCAGGTGCACTAAAAAATGTAAAATATGAATGGGAATATACTTTAGATATATTTTACTCATAAGAATTTCTAGGGGTGCCAATAATTGTGGCCGTGTTTTGGAGAAAAATATTTATTTAATAATGAAATATTTCCCCTCTTTCAATTGTTTCACTTCAATTAAAGGTTAGAATCTTGTGAATTTTTTGAATGAAAGATCAAAAGGATAAACAATGCAGATTTTCTTTCACAGCCTTCTTTGCTCATATTTACCGAGGGTGCCAATATTTTTGGCCACCACTGTAAATGCAATTACACAGAAGTTACAATTGCATCAATAATGTTATGAGATTTATGTTTTATATAGAAATTTATGAATAAAGAAATATGAATTGAATGAAAATATGAAGTTATATTTTTAAATATAAAACTAAATTATGAAATATATGATAATGACAACAACAAAATGTAAGGCAGCTTTGATGCTGCATTTCGTTTACACAGAAAAAAAGCAGCATCAAAACTGCCTTTGATGCTAGGGGATGAGATGGGTCAGAGCAGGCTTAATTTAGTCTGGCTTTTATGCACCATTGCGTCTTTACACAGAATTGTGAGCAGACACAGAGCCGGCTTAACTTGACTGTGTAAAAATGCTTAAGTTAACTTTCTTTAGCACTAAAAAACAATGCAAGTTCTCTTTTACAATGCCATGAAAATGCAACAGATGTCAAGAATTTTACTGAAATATTATTTACATTTCAGGTTGTTTCTCATCTCGCACAAGCCACATGGACTACTTTTATGAAACTGTTAGGTCCTTTTTAAGCTGTAAATTGAGGCACTTTCCACTATATTGAAAAGACTGTCCGTGATTTTCGTTAAAACATCTTTTGAGTACTGCATAAAGAAAAAGTCATATAGGTTTTGTACGACAAGAGGGTGAATAAATTACAAAACAATTGTCATCACACTGTACAACAATCTAGATTCTGTCAGATAACATTACTATAAAAAAAGTCTGTTTTCCAAAATTTCTAACTTCCAAAATTGTGGTTTATAAAATAAGACAAAACCTGATAAGTGCTCAGGAAATCCACAAAGCTCTAAAGAAGCTCTTAGGAGGTGCATAATTGCAGCATGTTGTAAAACCATCTTACATTATGCAAGGCTCAGAGGAGTCCAGAATAAAATCTGATATTGCCTCAATTTATTGATTAAAACTACCGCATTTTCACGCCCAGCCATATATGGGTTACTAAGAGATTGAGTACAGTACAAATGAAGATGTTTTATTTTATAGGGTGGCTGGTCTTCTAGTAAGCCAAATGACCAGACAGAACTTGGCTCCCTTCTGTGGATCCAAATGCAATCCATCTTTGCTCCCTGTGGGGCTATTTTTCAACATTTAACAGCAAATTGATCAATACAGCTACTGTGTTGTATGCCAGGGAGCATGGGCACAGTATACCACAAAGATCACCCTGCCTGCCAGCGCAGTGTTCAGACATTCTGGTAGACTGCACTGTATGTACTGGTACAATGATATTCATAAATATGTCTGAGACAAAGATTAATACAATCTCAGACAAAGTCAATGAGTGCTGGATCAAGCTGGAAAAAGCAAACTGGAATCAAACCAAGAACTCAAGGTTAGGCTGATTTGCATGGTCCAGTTAGCCCCTGCTGGTAAGTGCCGTAAATACACCATTCTGTGGCCAAATAACATTTTTCTCCATTGGTGGCTAGTGATGGTCTATTATACAGTATTTCCCTGTTTGCCGCCTTTGAAATCACAGCTTGGAAAAGTGGCTAGTGAAACTTGGGACTGTAAGCATTCTTGTGGTGCCAACAACCAATCAGCATAGTCAGAATGTCAGGACATTATTTTCCTGTGACTTCAGAGTGGTTAGTCACATTGCATTTATGGCTTAGGTGACTTGTTGAAAAAACATGTGCCCACGCAATAGAGATGAATGGGAATGCTAACGGATAACTTTCTCCAGGTATTATACACCTCATTGGTTTAAACACAGTCTAAAACTATAGAGAATGAAATTAAGATAAGTATGAAATCCTGAGAGTTCTAAAAAATTAATTGCACATGTCCCAAAATAACTGGATGTCTGAGTTGAACATTTCAGAGAAATATCTGGCTACTCTTGCAAATGAGCTGCACGCTGATTGGAGCCTATCAAAGTTTTATTAGAAATGAGAAAATGAGGAACCAAGAGGAAGAATATTGATCTCCATATAGAAGCCACTGATCTGATACATATTCTGCTATCCAGCCTGGACTCTGCAGTGAGGAGACCTAATTAGTGAAGAGACGGGAGAAGTTTGCACGCTAAATTGCTCTTTAAGAATGAATGATAACTTGTCGTCCCTGAAATAAACAGAGAAGCAACACTTTAGCATAAAATCCACTTAACAAAATGAGTGTGTGTGATTTAGCACATCAATTGTTAATGGAGAAAACAAAAATATGATTTTGTGTAAAGAGCAAAGCATAGCTTATAAAAAAGTACAGTTTTCATAATCTCATAACATTTATACAGTACTGCCGGCAAAGGCAAAACCAGTAACTGCACATTTCTACAAAATGTAGTTCTAACCATAATCGGGTCTCTTGAACTATGATCTATGGTTGACAGACTTGTGGATTGGCTCAACTATGCTCGGGTGCAGATAAAATGAACTATTTTATAATCCACATTAGGTGGGATAATCAAAGACTTTTGAAGTAATTTTTCTATGTTTTTGTGTTGGCATAGTTACTGCATTTTGGTTTTATAGGGTAGTATACTGTATGTTTTGCTTGGAAACTTGACCAGATTAAAAGATATGAGTAGTTCTATGAGTAGAGCAGATCTATTGCTTAAGAAGCTGTTCACACAGGACATGTTCAAGCATTAAAAACTGCTAGACAGCAGCAGGGTTATACTGTAGGTGTGTTCATAGATGCATTAACCCATATACACCTTTACTAATCCGCAAAATTGTTTTAAGATTTACGTATTCAAAAAAAAAAAAAAAAAAAAAAAAAGTGAATTAATAAATGAAAATCATTTTTAATTTTATTTATTTCATTTAGTTAAAAATTATTCAGTTTGATGGAATTTTGTATTAAAATGTGTAAATCCTAAAAATATGCAAAAATATATATTTTTTGTGTATAAACAAGCATATTGTCCATATGCTTACTCTTGTTTTGAATGTGACTAAGCTGCGTGTAAAAAAAAAACAACTTCATAGCAAATAATTTCTAATGAAAGTACGAGTCAGTTCACAATAACAGCAATTTGCAGTGACAAAGTAAATGTAAGTTGGCAAAGGTGACATAAGTGACATCAGCATCTTCAGATGTTAAGCAAGGTTTAAATACAAAATGTTTTTACATTTTTATGTTAAAATACTTTCTCCTATCCCAGCTTTATATGAAGAAACAACTATAAGTAAACTTTTCATAAGATGACCTCCTCAAAAAATTTACATACGGTCTATGTGGCACTATAAAAATATTGGGTAACACTTTACAATAAGGTTCTATTTGTTAACATTATAAATTGCATTAGGAATCATGAACTAAAAATGAACAATATTTTTTACAGCATTTATTAATCTTGGTTATGTTAATTAACATATTTTTTGACACACAATTGTTAATTGTTAGTTCATTCTAGTTCATTATGCATTAACTAATATAACCATACTTAACTTTCAATTTTAAAAATGTATTTGTATATACTGAAATCAACATTAACCAAGTTTAATAAGTGTTGTAAAATTATTGTTCATTGTTAGTTCATCTAAACTAGAGTTGTTTAGTTTTTTTTTTTTTTTTTTGCGTCACAACTGCCTGACACAGCATCATTAACATAAACAATGCCGCAAGTTTGGGGCAGAACTACTGTTAGTTTGATTAATGGCAGACAGGGGAGTTTTCAGGAAAGCTGCTGGAAAACAATGTTTATGTTTGCAATACTGTTTAGTTCCGCTTGAGGAACATAAATGACATACTTTAGCGTTCACCAAATGAGCAGCAACATGAAACACTGACTATAAATTGGAGTGAAGACGGGTGGACTCATGTGATCTGCCATCTAAAATAATTGGATCCCGTAGTAGAGCAGAAACACCTACTAGCAACCAACAGAACAAAACACATGGCAAGTGGCATGCACAGACCAGAGGCCTTCTGTTTATTTTTGACCAGTGTTTGTTGTAATTTATTTTTTTAAACTCTATCCATTGAAAAAACATCAACAAACATGCTGTTAAACAATGCTGGGCATTTTCAAGGATAACATGCTCAGCTCAGTTACACATATATGCAGTACCTCAGGGAAACACTTTGCAGGCTATTTCTGGTAAGTTTACAAGCATAAATGTGGTAACCTGAGAAAAAATCTTGAAGAGAAGCATTGTCTAGATTAGAAGCAGAAAAGGTTGCCACTGTGTCATATTTGCCTCTCTTGACAGCCATGCTGTAATAAATTATGAAAAAAGCACATCTCCTAAAAATACTTGGCCATCAGAAGGCAACCCACAGCCCCAGCAGACCAGCCTCCTCCATTAGTCTAGTGTAGTATCATGTTGCAGTAGCCCTTAGCGAACCACAGCACCATTAGAGTTTTTCCCTCTAACTATTCCCTGTCATTCAGAATGATGCTTACAACTTCAAAGACCAAATGTCTATTTTTCCTTACATTAAACAAACATATTCACTGTCCATACCATCTAAGGATACACCTAACTGCAAAATGAAAGTACTTGTTCAATCATGAATTACTTAAAAGAATAGTTCCCCCAAAAAATAAAATTCTGTCAATATTTAGTTACTCTCGTGTCATTTCACAACCTACATTTGATTTCAACCTGGTCTCATAGTGAAAACATGACTCTATATACATTTTTGCAAAACTTGTTATAAGTGTCTCCAGGTAAAATTCCCTGCAGTTGCCAGGTGAAATGAACACAAGAGGTGCTACAACAACTGTGTGTTTTATTCACTTTCACTCAAATCATGACTTTAACGGCTAATCATGACTTTATAAATACTTATTTTTCTTTCTATAACTTGATTTCTATAAATGAATCCAAGTTCCCCAGCCTTCTACATGGCATTTCCTCAAATACCCTCCCCATCTCTGTGCACCACTCCTGAAATGAGGGCGCTCCAGCCGACTTCCATCCCCTTAGAACAATTTGTCTGCCGATCATAACACTGGCTAGGACCCAATTTTTTCTGTTTTTCCATTATATTAATGACCGTCCCATCACCTAAAATACAGAGTCTGGGGCTAAATGAAATTTGAGTACCCAATACGTCACACATAAAACTCTGAATCTTCAACCAAAATTCTTGGATCTTAACACACCACCAAAATCATGGTTTGTGTCTCCATCTTCTGATTAGCATCGCCAGCAGGTGTGTGTGTTTCAGACTAAGCCTATACAATCTAGAGGGGGTCCAACAGAATCAATGTAAAATCTTAAATTGCATAAGATGTACCCTTGCATCTCAAGATGTAGACTTGAAATTTTTTAGAATCCTAGCCCACACTCCCTCTTCCAATACCAAGTTTACATCTGTCTCACATAATCTCTTGATAGAAGTTAAAGCTCCATCCCCTAGACTCTGAAATAACAGGGAGTAATACACTGATGCCTCATGACCTTTACCAAAAGCAGTAATCACCACTCCCAGAGTATCTGCCGCTTTAGGGGGGTGTATGCTACTCCCAAAAATAGTACAGAGCAGGTGGCCAGCTGTAAATACCTGAAGAATTGAGACCTGGGAAGTCCAAAATGTTGAACCATATTTTCAAAGGATCTCAACACTCCACTCTCATATAGGTCACCAACTGTATTAACCTCCCTCACAGTCCACTCTGACCAGCAGAAAGGGGACTTATTAATACATCATTTTATTATGAAAATTTTATCAATTGGCCTATGCAACTTGCTGAAATGTAATCTGGGACGTTTACCATTCCAAATGAAGGACTTCGCTATGCTAACAAATTACTTGAAATAAGAGAGGGGGACATCTATAGGGAGAGATTGTAGCAGGTAGTTGAATTTTGGAATACAATTCCTTTCAATAACGTTAACCTTCCCAATCAAAGATAAATGTAATGAAGCCCACTTGCCCACATCGCTCGAAAATCTTTTTATTAAAGGGTCAAAATGAACTCTAACTAAATCACATACATTTTCTGGGAATAAAACACCCAAATACTTAATGCCCTGTTTGGGCCACTGGAAGGCGCCCAGCTGAAAAGCCATTACCGAGCAGTACGCTGTCAGAACCAAAGCTTCGGATTTAGACCAATTAACTCCGTAACCTGAGAACTTAGAAAAGGATTTAATCATTCTGTGGAGGCAAGGCATAGATCTAGTAGGGTCGGACACAAATAATAAAATATAATCTGGGTAAAGCAAAATCTTATGCCCCACACCTCCCGACATCACCCCTGTAAAATCATCCTCCTTTCTTATCGTGGCTGCTAATGGTTCCAGAGCAAGACAGAACAATAATGGGGAAAGAGGTCAACCCTGCCTGGTGCCCCTATCCAGAGTAAAATTATCAGAAATTAATCCATTTGTTTGTACCGCCACTACCGGGTGTCTATAAAGTAACTTAATCTATCCAATAAAAGTATTCCCGAACCCATACATTTCCAAAATCTTAAAAAGATAATCCCATTCTACCATATTTCATGCCTTTTTGGTGTCAAGTGAGATGGCAGCGACAGGAGACTGATCATTCTCCACTGACCACATGATATTAATGAAACACCTAATGTTATCAGAAGAGCTATAGCCCCGAATAAACCCCACCTGATCTATATGTATAAGAGATGTCATAATTTACTTAATCAGTTAGCCAACATTTTTGACAATATTTTAACGTCTAGCTGGATCAGGGAAATTGGACGGTAACTTTTACTCTTGTTTGGATCCTTTTTAAGAATCAGACTGATCCAGGCTTGTGTCATGGTTGGCGGAAGCTTTCCATTCTTTAATGATTCCGTATAAACTTCTAGCAAAAGTGGAGCCAAATCTGTAACATAAGATCTAAGAAATTCAGCAGCAAAGCCATCTGGCCCCGGAGCCTTGCCTATAGGAAAGGCCTTAATTACCTCACCAAGCTCCTCCAAGTTTATCTCAGAATCAAGAGAATATTTTTGCTCAGTCGTCAGTTTAGGAAATTCTAATGGTTCAACAAAGTTTCTAAAATCATCATCAGTAGACAAAGACGTGGAACTATAGAGCTCAAGATAGAATTCTTTAAAAGCATTATTAATATAAATTTCGCCACCAGAGGGAATGGTAGAAAAAGACTCTCTGTTTTATATATCTAGCCAGAGGCATCCCTGCTTTGTCCCCCAACTCAAAGTACGACTGTCTTGCCCTGAATAGCCAAAACTCCATCTTCCGTGACAAAATAGTATTATAACTGTATTTCAATCAGGTCAATTCTCTGAGGCCATTAGACGACATTCGGCGCTTCAGCTCTGCCTCGGCACTTTTAATATTCCCTTCCAATTCCACTAGTTCTTGTATTTTGGATTTTTTGGTGAATGAGGCATACTGTATGATCCGGCACCTAAGAGCCACCTTAAATGCCTCCCAAGCCACACCCACAGAGGATACTGAGGACCAGTTGGTCTCCATATAGACACTGATTTCAGCCTTTAGCATTTGTTAGAATTCAGGATTTTGCTAAAGGGATACATTAAAGCGGCAACTAAATTATTTATTTTTCTCCATATGTGGCAACACCTCTAAACACACCAGGGCGTGATCTGAGACTAAAATGTTTCCACTTGAGCAATCAACAACAGATGAAATGAGGGACTTAGATATACAGTACTGTGCAAAAGTTTTAGGCACTTGTGAAAAATGTTGCATAGTGAGGATGTCTTCAAAAATAATGACATAAATAGTTTTCATTTATCACTTAATGTCGAACAAAGTCCAGTAAACATAAAAAAGCTAAAAAGCTAAAACCACCTTTGCCTTTAAAACAGCACCAATTCTCCTAGGTACACCTGGACACAGTTTTTATTGGTTGTTGGCAGATAGGATGTTCCAAGCTTCTTGGAGAATTCACCACAGCTCTTCTATCTATTTAGGCAGTCTCAGTTGCTTCTGTCTCTTTATGTAATCTCAGACTGACACGATGCTCAGTGGGGGGCTTTGTGGGGGCCATGACATATGTTGCAGGGCTCCCTGTTCTTCTATTAGAATCTTTTTGTGGCAGCGGGGGCGTGGTCAAGCATCTCTCTCTGGAGAGAGAAAGCGGTAAGGGCGCTTGCACCTGAGCTAAATTGTCTAACACCTGTCTCTAATTTCAGTGAGCACGGGGAGAGCGGCATAAAGAGAGCGACACAACGCTCAGTGGGGGAGACTGGATATGACAGAGCCGAGCCAGAGCAACGATTCCTGAGTAGTGAAAGTTATTTGTAGAAACAGTGTGTGTGTTAGTGTTTAAAGAGTGTATAAAGGTAACTGTAAAGTGGTGTCGAGGAAGAGGGGAAATGAAGCGTCACCTGAAAAAGGAAAACTGCTTCTTGCGACCTCTTTTACACTGGTGCCGAAACCCGGGATTGAAGTTTGGGTCGAAGATGGATGGAGGTCGTCCCGTAGAGTCCTCCCAGTTGGCGGAGATCCTCCAAGCCCTCGCCAGCCTACATCGGAACCACCAACAAACGCTGCTTGAGCTCCGACAAGATCAAGACCGCCGGTTTGTCGAGCTCATGCATGCTCAAGCCGAGGACTGGCAGGCGATCTGGAGCCTCCTCAGCCAGGGGGCATCCTCAGCCGCGACCCCGGACACACCCACGCCGTTACCCCCGCCAGCATTACAGAAAATGGGGGCGGTGGACGACCCCGAGGCTTTCCTGGATTTGTTTGAGCGGACCGCTGAGATCTGGGGCTGGCCGCTCGGCCAATGGGCAGCCCGACTGATCCCACTATTGTCCGGGGAAGCCCAGCTCGCGGCTCAACAACTGCCAGTGTCGAGCCTCCTGGCCTACGGAGATCTAAAAAAAAGCCATCTTGCAATGGGTTGGTCGCACTCCGGAGGAAAGTCGTCAACTCTTCCGGAGCTTGAAGTTGGAAAGCTCTGACCGCCCATTTGCCTTTGCCCAGCGGCTCCATGACGCCTGCCGAAGATTGCTGATAGCGGGGGATCGCGACGTCCAGGGAATTATCGACCAGGTGGTACTGGAACAGTTCATAGTTCGACTGCCAAAAGGAACGGCGGAGTGGGTCCAGTGCCACCGCCCGGCGTCGTTGGAGGAAGCTATCCGACTTGCGGAGGACCACATGGTGGCAATCCCGAGGACGGAAGATCCCTCCTACCTTTTCTCTCCTCCCTCTGTTTCTTCCCCCTCCCCTCTCTCTCTCTCGTCTGCTCTCTCTCCAGGTCCCGTTCCTGCCCCACGCAGACGAGGAGGAACTCAGCCCCTGAGACCAGTTCCCCGGATGTGGGAGGCGACACCTTCCCCTACTCCAATGCCCCGCCGCTCTCCCCCTCGGGGGGGGGTGCCCACCGACGCAAGTGCGGGCGTAGCGCCTGGGCCGGCCTGCTGGAGGTGCAGAGACCCGAGCCACTTCCGAGATCAGTGCCCTCTGATGGAGCTGGGGACGGTGGTGCAGGTCTCTGACCTCCCACAGGCTGCCCCCGACCGGGCCAGAGCATACCGGATACCGGTAAGTGTCAAGGGGGTACTCACCAAGCGTTGGTGGATACCGGGTGTAATCAAACCACTATCCACCAATGCCTGGTTCAACCCGAGGCATTGGTCACATCCAAAACGGTGAAGGTGAAGTGTGTACACGGGGATATTCACAAGTATCCGGTGGTGACCCTGACAATTAAATTCCGGGGGAAAAAGCATAGAGTGGAAGCTGCGGTTAGTTCCCGCCTCACCCATCCGCTGATTTTGGGGACTGATTGGCCTGATTTTAGAGTTTTATTAAAGGGAATTTGCGCGGATGGGTCCTGTGTGAAAATAGGGAGATGTGTGATGTGCGATGCTCTGGCAGGGGAGGCGGAGCCGGGGCCGTCCTCGTCAGCTCCATGTCATGATGACGAGAGAGGGGGAGAGGCTGCAGCCCCTCCCCTTCTCAGGGAATTCCCTGAGGGGGATTTCCCTTTGGAGCAGTCGTGAGACGAAACCCTCAAACACGCCTTTGACCAAGTGAGAGTTATCGATGGTCAACGACTCCAGCCTGACATCGCACTTTCATACCCCTATTTTGCAATTATAAATGAGCGGTTGTATCGAGTGACACAGGACACTCGAACCAAAGAGGATACAACCCAACTTTTGATTCCAAGGAGCCGTCGGGAAATGGTATTCCAGGCGGCTCATTATAATCCCATGGCAGGTCATCTAGCAGAAAGGAAAACACTGAACCGTCTAATAGCCCATTTCTATTGGCCGGGCATTGGCGGCGATGTCCGCAGGTGGTGTGTGGCATGCCGCGAATGCCAGCTGGTTAACCCACCGGCCACCCCAAAAGCGCCATTGCGCCCTCTCCCTTTGATCGAGGTCCCCTTTGAGAGAATTGGAATGGACCTCATCGGGCCATTAGAACGGTCAGCACGCGGACATCGCTTTGTATTGGTCCTAGTGGACTATGCAACGTGATATCCGGAAGCAGTGCCTCTTCGCAACATCTCAGCACGTGGTGTTGCGGAGGCACTCTTCAAAATAATCTCCCGGGTGGGGATTCCGAAAGAAATCCTCACCGATCAAGGCACAACGTTTATGTCACGGACACTACACGAGCTGTACGAACTATTAAATATTAAATCGATTCGCACCAGTGTATACCATCCTCAAACGGATGGCCTGGTGGAACGATTTAATAAAACCCTCAAAAACATGATTCGTAAGTTCGTGCACAATGATTCTAGAAATTGGGATAAATGGCTCGACCCCCTGTTATTTGCAGTACGAGAGGTCCCGCAAGCCTCCACTGGCTTCTCCCCATTCGAGCTGCTATATGGGCGACGCCCACGCGGCGTGCTTGATGTAATGCGAGAGGCCTGGGAGGAGGGACCTTCAAACAGTAAAAATGAAATTCAGTACGTTCTTGATCTTCGAGCAAAACTCCACACCTTGGGGCAACTAACACAGGAGAATTTGCTCCAAGCTCAAGAACGACAGCGCCAACTGTATGACAGGGGAACTCAGCTAAGGGAATTTGCACCGGGAGATAAAGTGCTTGTATTGATTCCCACATCGAGCTCTAAATTACTTGCCAAGTGGCAAGGACCCTTTGAGGTCACACGACGAGTGGGAGATCTCGATTATGAGGTTAAACGAACCGATAGAGGGGACACACGTCAAATATACCACCTCAATCTCCTAAAATTGTGGAGGGAGGCGGTCCCCGTGATGTTGGCTATGGTGGTTCCCGAGAAGGCGGAGCTCGGACCGGAGGTGAGTTCAAAACATAAACAGTTCACCCCGGTCACTTGCGGAGACCACCTCTCACCGAGCCAACTCGCGGAGGTTGCCAGGTTGCAACAGGAGTTTGCAGATGTGTTCTCCCCTCTACCGGGACGTACAAACCTCATCCATCACCACATCGAGACCGAGCCGGGGGTCGTGGTACGTAGCCGCCCCTATCGACTACCCGAACACAAAAAGAAAATTGTTCAGGAAGAATTGGATGTGATGCTTGATATGGGGGTAATAGAAGAATCCCACAGTGATTGGTCCAGCCCAGTTGTTGTAGTACCTAAGAGCGACGGGTCTGTGCGATTCTGTGTGGATTACAGAAAAGTCAACGCGGTGTCTAATTTTGATGCGTATCCAATGCCTCGCGTTGATGAGTTGCTCGATCGGTTGGGCACTGCTCGGTTTTATTCGACATTGGATTTGACGAAGGGTTATTGGCAGATCCCCTTGACACCAATTTCCCGTGAGAAAACCGCCTTCTCCACACCGTTCGGATTACACCAATTTGTGACACTTCCGTTCGGTTTGTTTGGAGCCCCGGCTACATTTCAGCGTCTCATGGACCAAATCCTCAGGCCGCATTCAGCTTACGCCGCTACCTATTTAGATGACATCATCATTTATAGCAATGATTGGCAGCGGCATATGCAACACCTGAGGGCAGTTCTGAGGTCGCTACGCCGAGCGGGACTCACAGCGAACCCGAAGAA
Source organism: Myxocyprinus asiaticus (assembly GCF_019703515.2). Lineage (NCBI taxonomy): Eukaryota > Metazoa > Chordata > Actinopteri > Cypriniformes > Catostomidae > Myxocyprinus > Myxocyprinus asiaticus. The sequence continues at coordinate 40,876,831 of NC_059347.1, read as the reverse complement.
GTGCGCGATTGGGCGGGTGGAGGTACGGTATCTGGGGTTCCACTTGGGCCACGGGCAGGTGCGTCCCCAAATTGACAAGACAGCGGCGATTGCGACCTGCCCGAGACCCAAGACCAAAAAGGGGGTGAGGTAGTTCCTGGGGCTGGCTGGCTATTATAGAAGGTTTGTGCCTAACTATTCGGACGTCACCAGCCCGCTGACTGATCTCACTAAAAAGGGAGCTCCAGATCCGGTCCAGTGGACGGAGCAGTGTCAACGGGCATTCACGCAAGTTAAAGCCGCACTTTGCGGGGGGCCGCTGTTACATTCACCTGACTTCTCTCTCCCTTTTGTTTTACAGACAGATGCTTCAGACAGGGGGCTGGGGGCTGTGCTCTCGCAGGTGGTGGAGGGGGAGGAGCCCCCGGTGCTGTACATTAGCCGTAAGCTCTCGTTAAGGGAAACTAAGTACAGCACCGTGGAAAAGGAGTGTCTCGCCATCAAGTGGGCGGTCCTCACTCTCCGATACTACCTGTTGGGGCAGGCCTTCACCCTCTGCTCGGATCACGCCCCACTCCAGTGGTTCCACCGCATGAAAGATACTAACGCCCGGATCACCCGTTGGTATCTGGCTCTTCAGCCGTTTAAGTTCAAGGTGGTCCACAAACCGGGGGCTCAGATGGCTGTCGCCGACTTCCTTTCCAGGAATGGGGGGGGAGTGGTAGGCAGGCCGGATGTCGCCCCGGCCTGAGTCGGGCGGTGGGGATATGTGGCAGCGGGGGCGTGGTCAAGCATCTCTCTCCGGAGAGAGAAAGCGGTAAGGGCGCTTGCACCTGAGCTAAATTGTCTAACACCTGTCTCTAATTTCAGTGAGCACGGGGAGAGCAGCATAAAGAGAGCGACACAACGCTCAGTGAGGGAGACTGGATATGACAGAGCCGAGCCAGAGCAACGATTCCCGAGTAGTGAAAGTTATTTGTAGAAACAGTGTGTGTGTTAGTGTTTAAAGAGTGTATAAAGGTAACTGTAAAGTGGTGTCGAGGAAGAGGGGAAATAAAGCGTCACCTGAAAAAGGAAAACTGCTTCTTGCGACCTCTTTTACACTTTTCTATTTGCAAAATTAATGTTTGGGAGTCTAACATTTATATTTCCTACTGACACACTAAAGCTGAAGATATAAATAACCATCTTAAGACGAATGCTTTTGTGAAACATCTTATGTGCCTAAGACTTTTGTACAGTACTGTGTAAAAAAAAAAAAAAAAAAAAAAAAGAAATTATATATATATATATCTATATATCTATATATATATATATATTCTAGAATAAATCTTATGGACTGAAGAAAAAAATTTATAGTCCCTACCAGATGGGTTCAAAAGTCTCCAAATATCTGTAAGACCAAGATTTTTACACATCCTGTGAAGCATCACTGTTGCTCTAGGGGGCCTGCACAATTTTGCTTCACTATGAATAAGGACTGAGTCCATCAAAAGATTAAATTTTGACATGTAAGATAAAATAGATTGTGTGTCAAAAACAGGATTTAAAAACCACATTCCAACATTAGTGCAACAGTCAAACCCCGAACATTCCCCAGAACCAAACAAACAGAAAAAAGAAAAACACGTGCATTAACCCCACACACGACAGCGCCAACTGGTGTCTATCCCTCCAAACTCAACAGTCCATGTACATCTACGAGAGCCCCCACAACATCTTTGCCGTCGGATTGCTCAAGTCCGCTGTTTCTATTCAAATTTTGTGAGACAGAATTACACAGCAAAAGATAATCTATAAAACAATCTCCAGCCAATAGGCAGAACAAGCACAAAGAGTGTGTAGCTTCATCCATAAAACTGTCCTAAAGGTGTATTATTCTACAAAATAAACTCCAGCCGTTAGGCGGAACCAGCACAAAAAGAGCGGGCATATTCTTCAAACAGTCAAACAAATGTTCAGTGAGCCGGTGTATTCGGCTACAACATGAGTGCAAGCAAATTACTTACTCCAATGACTTAGCCAGAAATACTCCACAAAATAAACTCCAGCCAATAGGTGGACTAAGCACAAAGAGTGTGTAGATTCATCCACAAAACCGTCCCGAGGGTGTGTTGCTCTACAAAATAAACTCCAGCCGCTAGGCGGAACCAGCACAAAAAGAGCGCACAGAATCTTCAAACAGTCAAGCAAATGTTCAGTGAGCCGGTCCATTCGGCTGCAATGTGAGTACGACAAAGTGACTTACTCACTCCATTGACTTTATGAAGGACATCGCTTGCTGTGGGCATGTGAATGTTTTACGGCCATCCTTAGCATCTATTTGGCCAAGAATATCAGTGCAAAAGTGATCTTCTGTTGATGTTAAAGTTTCTTGCATTCCTTGAATCGATCACATTTCTCTCTTGTCGAGTTCGCAAAGTCTGGGAACAAGAAAATGCTGTGGTTCTTCCAAGAAAGCCTTCCTTAACTCCTCGCCTCATGTAACACAAGATCTTTATCGGATGATCTCATAAATTTGATCAGAATTGATCGGGGCCTGTCTCCTTCAGCGGATCACCGAGCCAGAACCCTGTGAGCTCACTCGATTTCTAGCTTATGTCGAGCAGACTCGGAAAGAGCCCATCCAGGAATTCCACCATATCCCGTACCTTCACTCCATCCGGGACCCCATGATATGGATGTTTTTCCGTCGGCTACAGTTTTCCATGTCCTCCAACTTCTCCGAGACATGCTCCACATCCATTGGTCACTCGCGAATTAGCAGATAAGTCCCACTCCGATGACTCCAGATAATCGATCCGTTTCTCAACATCCCCCACTCTTGTAACCACATCAGTAAATTTTGCCTCCATGGCAGTGATCGATCGATGTATCACAGCAAGACCCTCCAAGTCAGCAACGACCTTCATTAGCATTGCCGGCATGTTCAACACTTCTCGCTGCATTGCCCGCACTTCCCCGACCAAATCGACTCCCTGGCTTGAGGCTTGCTCGGGAGCATCAGCTTGAGCACGTAAGTGTCTTTTAATGTCTCCAGAGCCCGAGGATTTTGAATTCTTTGACATATTGTCCGCCTAGAACAGTTATGGAACAGAGTGTATCGAATCTCACCGGTTTATGTCATAAAAGGTATTAAAACTAGCAAAGTGCGCAGAGCTCACCGTTCACAAGACTGATCCTCGCGTGGCATCACATCAGGTAAGGATGTATTTTTAACGACTCATTTATATTTTAAATCACTATTGGTTAGGTTCAGGCAAAAGTTTTAGATTAGGGAGCTATGTTTTTTTTTTTTAAATTAACTAAAATTCACCTTAAAACTGCATCTGAATACGACACCATTTTACTTGCTTTTGGCACCCCCAGCTGGACATTTCACTGGAAACCTGCAGCCAGACGTGTTATACAGCACATACATTTTGAATTGCAAAAATGTTGTCATGTTCACGTAAATTTCATGAGATCAGGCTGTTTGATTTAGGCACTGTATACAAGTTCAGTCAATGATTTGATTTGAGAGTGAATTACAACTTCTGTTCATCACACAAGTTATTGGGTTGTTTCAGAAGACTTGGAAAATAGTGCAGGAGTCACATTGACAACTTCTACTAACTTCTAAGATAAAAATAATAATAATAATAATAATAATAATAATTTTGTGTTCCAATGAAGATAAAAGTAATAGGGGTTTGAAACGACATTAGGGTTCATAAATAATGATCAAATTTTCATTTTGGGGTGAGGAATAAGAGGTACATCATGTTTAATTTTTGACGATGGAGGGAGATAATTTAATGGCTAAACTTGAGGGTGAGTCTCATGCAACCATATGGATCATGTACTGTATAAATGACTAAAGATACAGATTTGTGTCAGAGTGTGTGTGCTTTTCCATTTTGATAACACCTTGCACTTCCAGGGCCATCAGCAGCTGCTATAAAGAGATAATGGATGGGGAAAAAGAGAGCAAGGACTCTTTAACAAGAGGATTTCCAACTGATGATGACAGGAAATGAGACATGCGACTACACAGGCCATCTTCTTATATGTCTCCACATCTCAATCATACATGCCCCACATTAGTTTTGACACTTTCTAAAGACCCTTTGGTCATACTACCTTGCTGTCAGATTTAAACATGCACGCACACAGACACACATTCACTTCATGATGGATAACAGACCAGTAGCAGATTTTATATATCCTCCAGTACCATGGGGCTAAATTCAACACTAATAGCCTCATAGGACAGTGTGATTAATCATTATATTTTTGGCCTTGGAGAGAGGATGGAAAGACACTATATAATTAAAATCTAGACACAGAGATAATTCATGATGGGGTAAGAAATATGAACCAGAGCAGCCTTTAGCAATGGATCTGAAATGTAATGAGCATAACTTACTGTGTAATTGACAGCAGTGATTCTAGACACCCTCTATACAGAGGAACATGACACCAGTGATAAATTCTGCATGGTGGGTCCAATCAAGCTAAACATTTTAAGATCTTGCCATTGTGTTGTCTAGGTCACAGACAGCATGCCCACTGACTGACCAGTTTTCACAATAAAAATGTGTGTTTGGCTGACCATGTCATTTCCAGGAATCAGGGTGCACAGGTTTTTAACAGTTCTCCAGAAAAACAAAGTCATTGCCAATACGAGCCAATTCTTGCAAATTCAGAGAAAGAACTAGTTGATGGATTTGCCAATTTTCATGGCAAGGTTCATGGCATCAAATCTTTGAAATATATTTAATGTTTTGAGGCACTTAATACAAAGTAAATAAGATATTCTTGAGCACAACTGTATTTTCTTCTTCGTTTAAAGAGTTATGTTTATGAAATAAACGTCATTTTTGGATGCAGAACTTAAGGCTACAAAGTCAACACATATTTCATACAAATTTTTTCAGTGTGGAAACTACTGCACTATTATTTAAATGAGCAACCACTTTGTTTCAAGCTGTTTTATTAATTTTATTAACTAGATGCATTGTATAAAGCAACACAAGACAAATGGAACCTCTTCCATGACTTTTTGTCCTTTCCAGTGACCGTGACAAGCAACAAGCGACACGTCATTCTGTTGATCGCTTGGTTTCTATTTTTGCACCATACGTCATATTTATGCACCGTACATCAAGTGTGTGTGTGTGTGTGTGTGTGTGTGTGTGTGTGTAAATCTGACACCAAGGTAATATGACTAAAGGGTCTTTAGGAAGTTTCAGAAAGGCTAATGTGGGACATGTTTGATTAAGATAGAGAAGACATAGAAGAAACTGACCTGTGTGTTGCCATGTCTCGTTTCCTTAAAGTAGTTATAAGGAGCAGGATTCTGGACTGACTCCTGCTTCTCCAAACTACATTAAACATCAACTAGACTTGTCAAAATTTGAAGTTTAAATGTTACACTGGCATTTCAGTCAGACAGACTGATACACAACCAGTGCATTATTAAGTGGTTTGTAGCAAATTTGGTAGTATAAATGTACACGGGATGGGTTAAAGTGCCCGCGTTCCTCCACCATTATATGTAGGGAAACAGTATGTGTGAGCTAGGAATTAAATTAAACTGTCCTTATTCTACATTATTATGTAAGGAAATTAATAATGGAATTAGTCGCATTCAACAACCATTACAAATTAGATAAATGACAAATAACTAGATTATTTGTCTGAATAAAATTCTCCACCATTAAAATCGCAATACAACGTCTCGTTGTATCCGCACACAATTTCTATTGTAAGGAATTAGCTTTAATAAGGGAATTATGATTAATTCTCTTATTGGAGTAATATTATTCTCATGGCTTATTGAAAATAATATTACACATATTTAGGTACAGCTTTGAAGCGAAATCTTTTAAAAACAGGGATGAGATTATTTATCAAAATATACCACAGTCAAATTATCTTTAAAAGGGGAATATGAATAATTAATCATAACTCATTATAATCAATTATAAATATTTGGATCAGTTAATAGAATTAACTTGATGTAGCTGAATTAACATTACAATCAATTAATCTGTTCATCCAGCGAACACTCAATATTGATCGTCTATCAACTCTCAGAAAGATTAATTTGATAGGAAGCATGATACCAATAATTGTATATTATCTCTTTCATAAAGCATGCACAAAACGGTATACAGTACAAAAGACACTATACGAGACAGTAATAATCATACACACAATGTCCTGAGGATATGCATGTTCATTTATAGAACAGTTTGTCTATAAATTAATGAAGAAAATCTGTTTTATGGGCTTTATGTATCTTTCCTATGGGGGAGTGAGTTTCTTCTCCACATTCCTTTGCTTTTGCATGTGGCTACCTTCCCCCACCTGGAATGTCTCTGAGGTCCACTAGTTGCTGGACTAGTGTCAGCAAAGGGAGTAAGAGCTGATAATGATTAGTGGGAGACCAGACATCTCGGAGTCTGCTTGGGCCTACTTGGACCTTTGCTTGTTATGGTCTTGAGACGTCTGTTGGATTATTCATTAAAAATGAATAATTGTGTGTCTGATTGGTCCAGATGCTACAGGTTGCTAGTTGCTAGGCATTCTGGCTGGTTACTAGGCATTGATAGGATGATTTAGCTGAATACTAGGGTGTTTTGGTTGGTTGCTAGGCATTGCTATTGAGTTTTAGCAAGTTGTTTGAGTATTGTTTGATACAGTAGAACATTCCATTTGAACATTATATCATGTAAATCTATAGAATTCTATTGTCAGTTACAGGAAAACTGGAAGTTTTATCAGAACAGTCTAAAGGTACAGTATGTGCCGAATTTGATGGTTGTAGCTCAAAAGCTCTAGGACGCACTACAACTGATAATTTTGGTCTTGGTTTAGGCATTTTGGAAAAACCCTAAACCAAGTCTGTAGAATAACAGTATGTTGGCTTTGTCAAATATGTTCTGATTGGCTGTGATTCAGTGTTAAATGTGGACAACTGTTATGTTGCTCAGATGGCCTCATCCTGTCCAAGTAGGCACTTCTTGGCCAGAATAAGCTGTGAAGTGGACCTCATTGAGATTAGGTGCTATGTTATTTTGTACAGTGCAGAGAGACATCATCTTCACTACACAGTGGTCAGACTCAGTGGGGTCCCACCTCGGTGGCAGGTGTCTATTGATCCTGAATCACTAGAGCAGCGGGGTGCTACTTCTGAAAGCATGGGGTTCAAAGAAGTTCAGCCCAACCAGCAGCAAGACATCAAAGACTGATGCACTGGTGCTCCATATGGCATTCAGCCAGGGATTCATGAAGAGCAGCATAGGTACTGTTTAAAGTATTAAACTAAACAAGAAGGAGATGACAATCACTAGAAGTTTAAAAAAGTTTATGTCCATTGTCTTAAAATCCTTAATGAATTCAGGGACAACCATAACTGTGGCTGTGAGTTCTAGTTTATTCAGTCTGTCAACATAAATGTAAGTTACCAACTCCAGCTTTGAGCAGAGATCCAATTTGGCTGTACTCATGGCTCATGGCTCAACATCATTTTAAAGAGAAGCCCATAAAATTTGAGCATTACTGTGAATGGGAATTCATGACAAAAAAATTTGGCAGAACTTTTGTTTTGTGATTGAGGTTCTTTTTCTGTATATTTACCTAAGGAACTGATATCTGTTTTCTCCACAGTGTGGGTTAAACACATTTACAGTATCTTTGAAACTTTTCACTTAAACACCCTTCAGCCATCAGCTCATTCCACCAAGGTTCTCTAAGAAGCATTACTGGGTTTCTTTCCAGCAAAAAAGTATGTAGACATCAGAACACCACCACACCCATATGTGCATGCTGAACACTCAATTTCAAAATCAAAGGCATTACTACCTCTGTTTGCACAATAAGAGCTTCCATTCTTCTTGGAAAGCTTTCCACTAGATGTTGGAAAATGACTGTGAAAATTTGCTCCCATTCAGACACAATAGCTTTAGTGAAGTGAAGGCACTGATGTTGGGCAGTGGGACATGGCTCACAGTCAGCATTCCAATTCATACCAAATGTGTTCAGAGTGCCTCAGCTCTGAGCTCATGCAGAGCAGTTAAGATCTTTCACACCAGACTCAGAAAACTATGTGTCTATGGACCTCACTTTGTCCAGGGGTATTGTCATGCTGGAACAGAAAAGGACCCACCCCCAAACTATTGCCACAATGTTTGAAGCACACAATTTGCAAGAATGTCATTGTACGAGTAGCATTAAGCATCGTTCCCACAGAAACTACTGGAATAGCCAAATCCGTTAATTAGAAGGGGAATCTAGTGAACAAACCACAGAGGAGCTATTGTAGAATCATCTCTTTTCTTCTCAAGTTGCAAAACAGTTTAAGAAGGAGAATTTCTGAGAATTTTATTTACATTTTTCATAAAAGTTGACAAACATGCTTGAAAATTGGACTCACATTGTAAAGGATGTCCACCCATCCCTCCATAGTAATGCACTGGAAGACAGTGAGCACAGCAAACAGGATGTTGTCGAAGTTAGTAATACCGAAGTTTGGACCGATCCAGTATTCCCGACAAATAGTACCATTCTCACACATCAGCGCAGGTGGTTCTGTCCCACAGGGGAATTCAGCCGCCTGTTCCCCTGATAGAGCAACATTACTGTCAGTTGTAGTCTTAGTCAGCAATCTTCAGAGCACCATAAGAGTATGAGTGCTTATTAACATAATAAACTATAACCACAAGCTCCATTAGTATATTGCAGCTCACATACCGGTATCGATTCTGAAGCAGGCACGGTGGAACTTGCCCATGTAGAAGTCTAGACCAATGATGGCAAACATGAGGATAGCAAAGAAGAGCAGAAGGCCTATCTGAAGCAGAGGGACCATCGCTTTCATGATGGACTTCAGAACAACTTGGAGACCTGATCACAAAAAGAGAATATATGGAATACAAATTATTACCAGCAATAATTGCAAATTAGTTGTCTGTTAAGCTGGAAATGCAAAGGTTATAGGTGTAACATTGTATCAATACAAAAGAATACATTTTCATTGGAAGGAGAACCTTCTTAAATTAGAATTTTGGGAATGTTAGTTGTAGTGTTACTGGGACTTACTGGGAATTCCAGACACCAGTTTGAGTGGCCGCAACACTCTCACTGCCCTGAGTGTCCGCAAATCAAAGTCTGGCCCCACAATGGTCAGAATTCTGTGGAGAAAAAATACATCAATGATACAGTATGGCTATTTTTAAAGATACTTTTTACTGAATGAATTATATTTATATCAATATTTCTTCCTCTTTGTCTGCCAAATTGGATGGAGTTTTTTCGATGAGCTCAGTGAACCATGATTTCCTACTTGCTAGATGGTGTCGGGTGGTATTTTGGCAGCGTAAATCAAACTTTTCTCTTTTTTTGTAATCAAAATTTGTATTGTTTTGATTGTTTAGTGTAAATGTATAATTATTTGCGTTATATTACCCCGTCAAAACTGCTGCTGAGGGAGTGACAGCAAATTTAGCATCTTTCTCTCCTATGACTGTCATTCTCCACCACTGTCTATAGTTTTCCTTTTGGAAATCAAAAAATGTTTTATCTATAAGGTCTCCCATTCATCCCTAAGGAAGTTTACTCCACTATAGTTTATTTCCATGTTCCAAATCAGCAGTTGTGAAAAGGGTACATTTGGAGGGGGGACATTCTCATTCTAGAGGCATTTTATTAGACAGAAATACAGTATAGAGGCTATATGTAGTGCAAAATAAGTCAACAATATTTTTGATCCGCGTTCCTGTACATAAGTAAACGTGTATTTGTTACAATCTTTAGGAATACATAACCACATAAATAGCCTCAAAACTGCATGTGTTAAGAGCCAAAAATGTCATGGGGTCTGCAATATTACATAAAAAGAAAATTAAAATTAAAACCAAGGGAAAAACAAAACTAGACTACTGGAGGGCTCACCACAAAATATACAGTCATTGGTGACTGTCCACGGAATCACTATGGATCACTCCGTTACATATATATTTCACTTAGACGTTTAAAATCTATTTCCCCCACACTGACCTGCTTTCCCTGATGGCAGCTCACAGCCGAATGGTGAAAAGTTCCTCATTCTCCTGAGTCCAGTCATACAATCATAGTACTACTGACTCTCGCTCTCCATCACATACACACACACACACACACACATACACACACAACAGATGACTAGAAAGAACTCTGACTGTTTTCAGGCTTTCATGTGGAGAGAAGGAGAGGCAAGGACACTCTGCATTAATATATTAATAGCTTTGACTCTATCCTCAGATCCCCTTCATAATCTCATATCTCAGACATGTAGTCTCCTCTGATTTTTCTTATAAAAACACCACACAGAAAAACTTGGCCTCACGGAGAGGGACAGCCTGAAAAATAATGGCCCAAAGCACAGTCTGGCTTCACAGCTGGTATGGGGATGCAGTGACAGTTAACTAAATGGGTCTGGATAAGGCTGAAGGCAGATGGATTTTCACTCAATGGACAGGCAGAAGGGAAGCACAGAGACCTTTTTCCTGTGCTTCCTAATACCTCCAGCCAATGGATTTACATTTATTCATTTATTCATTATTTATTCATTTGATTCAAATTCAGTCATAATGTAGGTGTGTTCCCAATATGAAGGTTGTTTCAAAAAGTAAGTAGCATAATTTTGCTGTCTTAAGAGGCGGTAACACAATTTTTTGGATAATGTGAAATACCAGGACATGATGTCACATGGGAGAGCTTTTGGTTGTAGTGAATAATACATCACAAATAATATTCAAAATGTTAAAATATTTTCTACTCACTTTCCTGCAATAATACATCACGCAGATTTGAAATATGTAGGCCTATTCTTTGTATTGAGCAAAGAGGTCAGCATGTGACGTTTTGATCCTCTATTGGTCACGCGTCCTCTCGTTATTCAGATTCACAGTTCAGAGTTCACCAAACTTGAACTTTCCTCCGCAGCCAAATGCAATATTTCATTTGCGTTTTCGGTCTGATGTTCAGATGTGTTTGAATAGGAGTGACTGTAGTGAGACTCGTCTGTCCATAGTGAATGCAAAACTCCTTCACAACATGACACAATCAGTCAATCAGAACATTATATCCTTTTAACCAAAGCAACTTTCAGATAAGGATATTCAGATACAAAGACTTATATACACTGGGAGAAAATTCCCTACTCAGAGTAAGTAACCTAATTTGAACTGTTCAAGTTGTTCTATGTTTGTTGTCTCCTCAAGGCAAACACAACTATGGGTCTAATATAATGTAAATGAGAGAACTAAAGTAAAGTACCTCCATTACAGACATAAATCAGATCATCACTACTTTAAGCAGAAAAATGCAACCCTGTTCTCATATTTTCAGGCTGAAGTGTCAGTTTTCTTGTATCTCTAAGCCAGGCATGGGCAAACTCGGGCCCACAGGCCAGATACGGCCCTCCACAAGGTTTAATCTGTCCTGCAGCTCATTTATCCAGAAAATGTTTTTTCATTGGATATTTTAATTATCTTGCATTAGGATCGAACGTCCCTATACAAACTTTAAACATGCTTAGGGTCACCAGATAACAAAATATGCAAACCCCAAATCAGAACTTTGTACAACCCCAATTCAGAAAAAGTTGGGACTGTATGAAAAATGCAAATAAAAAAACAGGAGTGATTTGTAAATTATATTCACCCTTTGCTATATTGAAATTACTACAACTACACATTATATGATGTTTTACTTTCTGCATTTTTTTTTTTTTTTTTTTTTTTTTATGATTTCAAATCAGATGATTGCAACAGGCGTTCCAAAAAAGTTGGGACAGGGGCAACTTAAGACTAATAACAATTTGACGAGTTGAAATAACTAGGTGATGTGAAACAGGAGATGTTAAATAGCTGAGGCAATCGTGTCATTGTATATAAGGAGCCTCCAAAAACAGCCCAGTCTGTCAAGAGCAAGGATCTTTCAAGACTTGTCAATTTTCCAACAGATGCTTCAGCAAATAATCCAGCACTTTGAGAACAATGTTCCCCAAAGACAAATTGGAAGGATTTTGAGTATTTCACCCTCTACAGTGCACAATATAGTTAAAAGATTCAAGGAATCTGGTCAAATCTAGGTGTGTAAAGGGCAAGACGAAAGCAACTTCTGAATGCGCATGATCTTTGATCCCTCAGATGTCACTGTCTTTTATTTTTATTTTATTTTTATATTTTTTAATAAATTTTGGATACCAATTTTCACCCAATTTGGAATGCCCAATTCCCAATGTGCTTTTTAAGTCCTCGTGGTCGCGTAGTGATTTGCCTCAATCCGGGTGGCAGAGGACGAATCCCAGCTGCCTCCGTGTCTGAGACTGCCAACCCGTGCATCTTATCACATGGCTTGTTGAGCACCTTGCCACGGAGACATAGCGCGTGTGGAGGCTTCACGCCATCCACCGCGGCATCCATGCTCAGCTCACCACGCACCCCACCGAGAACGAACCACATTATAGCGACCACAAGGAGGTTACCCAATGTGACTCTACCCTCCCTAGCAACCGGGCCAATTTGGTTGCTTAGGATACCTGGCTGGAGCCACTCAGCCTGGGATTCAAACTAGCGAACTCCAGGGGTGGTAGCCTGCGTCTTTTACCACTGAGCTACCCAGGCCCCCAGACGTCACTGTCTTAAAAAACATCATTCGTCTGTAATGGATATCCTGAACATGGGCTTGGGATTACGTTAGTAAGCCTTTTTTAGTCAACACCACTCGTCGCTGCATCCACAAAAGACTTTACTATGCAAAGCAGAAGCCATACATCAACACTGTTCAGAAGCACTGCTGACTTCTCTGGGCTCGGTCTCATCTTAGATGGATTTTTTTTTTTTTTTTTGATGGGGGTCTGACGAGTCCACATTTCAAATAGCTTTTGAAAAACACAGCTGTCGTGTTCTCTGGGCCAAAGAGGAAACGTACCATCCAAGCTGTTATCAGCATCAGGTCCAAAAGCCAGTGTCTGTATGGGCCAGGTGTGTGTTAGTGCCTATGGCATGGGTAACTCACACATCTGTGAGGGCACCATTTATACAGACAGATATGTACAAATTTTGGAGCAACATATATTGCTATCCAGCAAAGTCTTTTCCAGGGACGCCCCTGTATTTTTTCCAGCAAGACAACTTCAAACCACATACTGCCCGGATTACAAGTGTATATCTGTGTAAGCAGAGAGTGTGGGTGCTAGATTGGCCTGCCTACAGTCCTGACCTGTCTCCAAATGAGAATGTGTGGAGCATTATTAAGCACACCATCCAATAACGAAGACCCCGTACAAGTGTGCAGCTGAAGACCTGCATAATGGATGAATGGGGGACAATTCCACTTTATAAACTTATCAAACTTGTGTATTCAGTGCCCAAATGCTTAATAAGTGTTATTAGAAGAAATTGTGATGTTTCACAGTGGTGCACATTCGATTGTCCAAACTTTTTTTGAGCATGTTGCAATCATTTGAAATTACTGTACATTTTCCAAAAAACAATGAAATTCACAAGGTAAAACATCATATAAAGTGTAGTTGTTGAGCTTTCAATATAGCAAAGGGTGAATATAATTTACAAATCACTGCTTTTTTATTTTATTAACATTTTTCATACTGTCCCAACTTTTTAGGGATTGGGGTTGTACCTGGACAAATTGGATATATTCTGCCCAATGTTATACTTACTCTAGCAAAAGCATCTACCTTTGTAGAGCAATACTTCAAGCAATTACATAATAGTCCCATCAGTCACAAATACAGTACATTTCAGAAAATTGTGCATCATGCATTAGAATGAGTACACATCTATTTCTGGGCTTAAAAGATTTAACAACCAATCAATACTCAACAGGAATTCAATGTGGCCCCCCATGTACTACTTAAAGCCTGTACCAAAAAACTTTGCCCACCCCTGCTCTAAGCCAAGAAGTTCAATTCAAAACAGCAGTAAAAAATGTTGTATTTTGACACAGCAAGGTATCCATTCCCTTTAACACTTGCACTTCCCTTTAACACTTGCACTGCAATTCTGTTGATTAACTAGCTGTGTTTCTGTGTCTCTGAGGCTCTGAATTAACCAGAGAGGACTCTAGCACTACGGCTCAACCTGTGACAACACTGAGACATGAGCATTCTCTAGACATCCAACAGGGAAATTCAATACTGAGGCGAATATAGTACTCTGTGAAATGAGTCTCGGTTAAAGGAAAGCACTGCACACTGCTGTTTGAAAGGATGGGGAGTGTACAACAGGCTCAGCTGTTTGAATAAAGGATTCAGTATAATCATAGACTAAATCACAACTGCACACACTTAAATCTCCCTAAGCACACATGAACTTACTACCCATCATCATGTTCTCACATGCAATTTAAGATTTAAGAATAGTTTAAAATTGTTTTGTGGGTAATGAAACATCATGGTCCTTTGTATGTATTATCCTCATTTGTTATGCCTGGAACTGCATTAAATCTCTGCTTTTGAGAAGGTAAATTATGCTTAAGAAGCTCAGTGCTGCTTGTTAATTCATCAAATGTGACGGTATCTTTACACTTGAATTCTTGTACTCTAGCAACACACTCTTACATATTAACAACATATTTTTAACATATTATGCAATAAATACATGTTAAGAAATACTTTTATTGATCGTTTTGATTTTATAAAATGATACATCACAGTATACTGTATGCACATAATGCCTATCTAGATCATTTACAACATTGGTTCTCAAACTGTATACCACTGGCAGTCTGTGGATTATGTGGTTTGTGCGTTGATTGGCTGACTTAAAAAAAAAAAAAAAAAACATTTAAACAAACTAATTATTTATAATTGACAAAGAGCACCAATATTAAATTGACTAATTAATCCATTCATGACAATTAATTAACAGATTGACACAAACTTGCTAGGATGAAGGACCCAAATACAGGGATGTGGGAAAAAATAAGTCTTGATTTAACAAACAAACAGAATACATCCAAAACTCTCTCAGGGGATTAAAACAGTACAAAATAAAAGACCTAGTAAGACTAGTAGCAAGATATCAGGAACTGACTGAAGGTCAAATACCAGCCAGATAAGTGTTGTAGTCAAGACCACCTAAACCGAGCCCAAGTCAAGACCAAGACCAGAGTGTATCGAGACCAAGACAAGACCAAGACTTTGAGGGGTTGAGACCAAGTCGAGACCGAGACCAAGGCAGGGCGAGACCGAGTCAAGACCAAGACCAGACCAGTGCGAGTTCCACACTGCATGACACACTTACGATAAAATGTGGAACATGCCAACCATAGGCACTCCTCAAATTGATCTGAAAGATCCACATTCCCATAAAAACACACACAGAAAACAAATGAAGATTCCTCTTCATTCACCTCTTTTTTTTTGCCATATGTATGTGTGTGTGTATCAGTGTACCATGAGAAATGTCTTGATAAAATAATCAAAAGGCATTGCAGAGTTGAATTTTATGTGTGTGAATTTTCCTTTGTTTTCTATGAGCAAACAAATACAAACAAACACTAAGGAGCTGAAATCAACTTAACCATCTTTATTCAACACTCCTTTTCCAAGTTTTACCATCCACCTAATACAATAAAAATGTTGTGCGAGCATCGCATCATGTTTTCTGGATAACTCTTTCCCTAGAAACCATCATTAAGTACAGAATATATCAAACAATTATTCAGTACATAAGTCTCCACTTTTCTCTTTCTTTTCTTAAACAATATAGTACATTTTTTGTTGTTTTTGAACCAACAACAAGCCTTGTATAAATGTGTGCAATAACGACTTCAAGTGGCATTCCTTTGCATTTTTCCCAGTAGGAAGTTGCAAAATCCAACTTTCCGATTTGAATGGAATGTAGCAAGAGGCATATTGCTAACGTTAGCTAGCTAGCTTTGCTAGCTTATCTTTCTTTATGCTTCTTTCTAAGTGCCAATAAAGTTTGACGTGGTCCCAGCCATCCCGGTAAGTATTGCATTGCAGAATTTACATACTGCTGTGTGTTTTCTTTTGGATGCTTTTTTGCAGATGAACTCTTTTTTTAGGTCAGTGTGTCCCCAACCTTTTCTCTGCCACGGCACACTTTTTATGATTAAAAAATCCCATGGCCCACCACTATCTCACATAGCCATTGTCGACAGTTTTCCTTTTCAAGAACTTGTCCATGTTTTCTGTCTGTCTTAGTAGCGTGAACTCGTAATGTTTGAAATTCAGCTACGCAAAAAACGCAAGTAACATAGGTACGCTGAATAATGAGGTCACAGATGCCAAGAGCGCTAACTGGATAATGAAAAACCAACACATTTATGTCTTTTCAAATTTTTAGATTTGTTCTTGCAAATTAATTCTTGCGACGGCACAACAATTTATTTATTTATTTAAAGTTGCACCGGGTCAATATCCCATTGTTGATGGAGAGAAAAAACATATAAGTCACACTGACAGAGGTTGGTTCCGGCAGGCACTAGGACCAGGGAGCAGCCACCCAGCCTCCATTCACTGATTCAGATGTCAAACGCGCTCAGTGAAGATTACAGTCCCTCAGAATCTACACATCCAGTCACAGTGTTTTTGGACTTGTTTAAAACAGGAGAATTCACTTTTAGTAATGTACATATGTAACATTTTCTCATATTCTTTTTATGTTTCATGAGAGAAACGCGACAAGTAAGCCACGTCAGTTCATAACATCTGTAAATCTATGCTGTGCACAAATAAACAGCTTTTAGTCTTTGAGTAAAACAATACGCCTGTTGTATTCTATTCCTTCATTCGGTTCACTGACTGAATGTTTTTACTACAAGTGTGATGATGAAGCATCATTTTGTGGGCATGTGAGTTGCGTTTTACAGCAGACTAGAGTTTGTTAGAACAATAATGTTATGATGGACAAAATATTTAAACTGGTTGCATAAAATACTTTGTAATGGAAAATATACTGAATTGGCAACTTTCACTAAAAAAAAGGTATTTATTTATTTTGAGGAATTTGATAATTTTCCATGGCACACCTGACAATCTTTCATGACACACTAGTGGACACAGTGGTTGGGAAACACTGGTTTAGGTAGCCAAATTGTTTTACAGAAGATTTGGCTGACATCTCTCAGACAGCCACAGTTTCGTCTCCTGTCTCCTGCATTCACTTTCTTGGAGTGAATGTGAAGGGGGGCAGGGAGGGGTGACAGCTGTTAACAGTAACAAAAATTTCAAATTAGAAATTAATCAAGTAATTTTTTGCATTTGAAGCAGGAAGTTTTACATCCAATCACAGTAATGATGTTAACAAATAAATCAGACAATGCCCAGGCAATTTAGTGATATCCCCGCAGTTGTGGTCTTGACTGGTCTTGAAATAAAATCTTGAGTCCTCTTTGTCTGAGACCGAGACAAGACCAAGTAAAAATGTGGTTGATTCCGAGACGAGACCGAGACCTTCAAAAAGAGGTCTCAAGACCAAGACCGATCTCGTGTACTACAACACTGAGTCAGATCAACTGATAGACAAACAAAAGTATTCAGCAAAGACAAGAAACACGAGGGGGGTTAAAATAAGGAGGTAAATAACGAGGGACAGGTGTCGTCGGTCCGCTGATGAGCTAGGCAATCAGCATTCCCATGGAAATGCAGATCATCGATGAGCTGAGTGCTCAGCATTCCCATGGAAATGCCAATAACCCTCCGGCAGCACCTGAAACACATGAGGGAAAACACAGAAACACACAGACATGGCACACACAGACATGACACTCAGACGAGACAGACAGACATTAAGGGGAGGCACAGTCATACCCGACTGTGGCAGTACACTTCCCCTGAAGGACACCTCCTGGTGTTCACAACAGACACACCAACACAAGAGGTACTGACCAGGGATGGAGAGTAGAAGAAAAACAAGACATGGAGCATAAGTGTCCAGATCCCAACACCAGAACTGAAACCAAACCAGACAGAAGAGTCAGGATCCAGACACCATGCTCTGAACATGAAACACAAAACCGACAGAAGAGCGGCTGCTGAGGGCTGGATAGACTGGACAGTGGCTGCTGAGGGCTGGACAGACTGGAGAGTGGCCGCTGAGGGCTGGACAGGTTGGTGGGGCAGCCGCTGCGGCGGGCTGGACAGACTGGTGGGAAGCCACGGCAGGCTAGGCAAACTGAGAGCCAGATGCAGGGAGCTAGGGACTGGACAGGATAGTCAACAGCCTAAGGGAACAGGACAGACTCAATGACCACAGGGAACTGGACAGGCTCATCGACAGCCACAGGGAACAGAACAGGCTTGTCAACAGCCTCATGGAAACTGGACAGACTTGTCGAAAGCCACAGGGAACTGGACATGCTCAATGACAGCCTTGGGGAACGGGACAAGCTCGTTGACAGCCTTAGGGAACTGGACAGTGTAATAGAAAATTATTAAGATTTGTATTCTGTTGTTTCTCTTCTGGGTACTTTGTGTTCTCTCTGTCTGTTTTCTCTCCTGCATACCATACAATGTGTGTGTGTGTGTGTGTGTGTGTGTCCTTTAATTGACCTCTCCCTCCTTATCCTGCCCAGCAACAGTGATAGTAGAGTAAGACACGAGAAGTTCATGCGCCCGAGGCATGGATGAAGCATGGATATTGAGTGGTTAGTGTCCAGAGGAGCCAGTCTGCTCCTGGTACAGGGTATCACAGAAACCATGCCCGGCAGAGTATAAGGCAAGAGGACACAAAGATCTCTTGTCTCTTCACCTGTGGAAACCTTTGATTTCTGTATGGTGACAGACATACTTGCAAGTATTATTAAAGATCCAGAAAGACATTTTATGCTTCTAAGTCTCTTATTTTACAGAATTTCCACAACAATGGACTCATCAATGGCCACAGGGAACAGGACAGACTCGTCGACAGCCTCAGGGAACTGGACAGACTCAATGACTAGGGGGAACTGGACAGGCTGTGCAGCAACCACCATGGTCGGGAACACTGGCAGCAACTGGGGAACCACCTCTATGACCATGAGCGCTGGCAGTGACTGGGGAGTGGCCTCTGTGGCCGTGAGCACTGACAGCGGCAGGGGAATGGCCGTGGACACTGACAGTGGCAGGGGAATGGCCTCTGTGGCCGTGGATGCTGGCAGCGGCAGAGGAATAGCCTCTGTGGGTGTGAGCACTGACAGGGGCAGGGGACCAGCCTCCATGGCTGTGAACGCTGACAGGGACAGATGAACGGCCTCCGTGGCTGTGAGTGCTGACAGGGACAGGGGAACAGCCTCCATGGCCTTGGATGCTGGCAGCGGCAGGGGAACGACCTCCGTGGCCTTGGACACTGGCAGCAGCAGGGGAATGGCCTCTGTGGCCATGAGCGCTGGCAATGACTGGGGAACGGCTGCCTCCTCCAGGTGGTCAGCAGCGGGAACGGCCGCCGCCTCCTGGTGGCCAACAGCGGGAGCGGCCGCTGCCTCCTGGCGGTCAACCACAGTGGACTCGGCCGATGGGCTGGGCTACATCCTTAACCTCCTCCTCTTCTGAGGTGCGGAGGCAGTGGCCGAGGTATCCATCTCCGTGTGGGGATGTCCCTGTTCATGGGTTGGGATGAAGATTGGAGGTCTTCCGAGGTGCAGGCTGTGATGAACTCATCCCATTTCATGGCCAGCCTGATCATCTCGAGAAGACTCCCACCCTCACCCCGCTCTAGGATACAAGATTTAATGGGCTCAGATAGACCTGCCCTAAAAACCTCAATAAGGCAGGCCTGATTGTATCTCAGACTCGAGGATAGCGCCAAAAACTCTGAGGCATACCCCCACATGGACTTGTCCTCCCGCCGTAGCTCAAAGAGCCTCTTAACTTGAGCAGCTCTTTGGCGAGCGGAAGGGGTTGGAAAAATTCTTCCCTGCTGGGTCCATAGCTGGCTGAATTCTTCTGTCACGAACTTGCTTGGATGAAGGACCCAAATACAGGGATGCGAGAAAAAATAAGTCTTTATTTAACAAACAAACGGAATACAACCTAAACTCTCTCAAGGGAGAAAAACAGTACAAAAGAAAAGAACTAGTAAGACTAGTAGCAGGATATCAGGAACCGACTGAAGGCTAAATACCAGCCAGACCAACTGACAGACAAACAAAAGAATTCAGCAAAGACAAGAAACATGAGGGGGTTTAAATAAGGAGGTAAATAACGAGGGACAGGTGCCATAAATCCGCTGATGAGCTAGGCAATCAGTGTTCCCATGGAAATGCAGATCATCGATGAGCTGAACACTCAGCTTTGCCACGGAAATGCCAGTCACCCACCGGCAGCACCTGAAACACATGAGGGAAAACACAGACATGGCACACACAGACATGACACTCAGATGAGACAGAGTCAGGGGTGACACAGATTGTGGCAGATTAACATAAATTTGTGAAACTGTGTTTCTCACTTCAATAACATAACTAACAGTTATTTGTCCAACTTCGTTAGCAGTCTAGGTAATTTTCAAAACAGAACAGCAGTCTGGCAATATTATGGATCAGTAAAAGTGAGGCTAATTCAAGATATAGGATATACACTAAGGATAATTTGTACACTTAAAACTGTAAGTGACTGTTTTCCCCAGATTTGGGGTTTGAGACAGTCTGCAGTTTTTTTTTTTTTTTTTTACTGTTAAAATTAAACTTCTTGCAATATAAGTTTAAGAACCACTGGTTTACAAGCATGCATGAAAAGTAATAAATCACAGGAGCTTCCATACACTCCTGTCTGGGAATTTTCTCTTATCATTTACTCTGCTAGTAAGTGAGCCACAGTCTCCAACACTTTTGTGACTCACATCTTCTGACTTACTCTCTAAAATATGAGCATAAAAAAATGTTGACTCTTTTATCTATTGTATGTGTCTGTATCAAGCCACTCGGTCAGAATAATAACTAGCCGGTACACCATTTTCTTTGTCTTTTACATTGGGTTTTAAAAGTATAGGCTAAATGATTTTCTTTTTAAACCATACAACTAGGAACCAGTCCTGTCATTCAAACCTCTCTTATAGCTCTAATCATGAGCAAGGTCAAATCATTATACAGTAAGAGCTGCACCAAAAAACACATTAAAGTTTCATATTTTCAAATGGTCTGAGAGGCAACTGCACTAATTATAGACTGTTGGACTGCACCTCGGAGGCACTGTTAGCCTACTAAGTTAGAGCTACTGTATATCTCCATTGCCTCAGTAGACTTTACATGGTCAGACACTTTGCCCACATTAGGCAGTGAGCTGACAGGGGGCCATACAAACAGAGAGGGACTGTGGGAATACAGGAGCCAGTACCAGGCACTCATACCATCCTCAACCTCAGGGCCGTTTCTAGCTATAAGCAGTATAAGTGGCTGCTTAGGGCCCCAAGCCACCAGGGGGCCCCACAAAGCAGGGGCTTTTTTATATACTGTATATATACACAGTATATATATATATATATACAGGTGCTGGTCATATAATTAGAATATCATCAAAAAGTTGATTTATTTCACTAATTCCATTCAAAAAGTGAAACTTGTATATTATATTCATTCATTACACACAGACTGATATATTTCAAATGTTTATTTCTTTTAATTTTGATGATTACAACTGACGACTAAGGAAAATCCCAAATTCAGTATCTCAGAAAATTAGAATATTACTTAAGACCAATACAAAGAAAGGATTTTTAGAAATCTTGGCCAACTGAAAAGTATGAACATGAAAAGTATGAGCATGCACAGCACTCAATACTTAGTTGGGGCTCCTTTTGCCCGAATTACTGCAGCAATGCGGCGTGGCATGGAGTCGATCAGTCTGTGGCACTGCTCAGGTGTTATGAGAGCCCAGGTTGCTCTGATAGTGGCCTTCAGCTCTTCTGCATTGTTGGGTCTGGCATATCGCATCTTCCTCTTCACAATACCCCATAGATTTTCTATGGGGTTAAGGTCAGGTGAGTTTGCTGGCCAATTAAGAACAGGGATACCATGGTCCTTAAACCAGATACTGGTTGCTTTGGCACTGTGTGCAGGTGCCAAGTCCTGTTGGAAAATGAAATCTGCATCTCCATAAAGTTGGTCAGCAGCAGGAAGCATGAAGTGCTCTAAAACTTCCTGGTATATGGCTGCATTGACCTTGGACCTCAGAAAACACAGTGGACCAACACCAGCAGATGACATGGCACCCCAAACCATCACTGACTGTGGAAACTTTACACTGGACCTCAAGCAATGTGGATTGTGTGCCTCTCCTCTCTTCCTCCAGATTCTGGGACCCTAATTTC
The DNA here is from genome assembly GCF_019703515.2 of Myxocyprinus asiaticus. NCBI lineage: Eukaryota > Metazoa > Chordata > Actinopteri > Cypriniformes > Catostomidae > Myxocyprinus > Myxocyprinus asiaticus. The sequence continues at coordinate 40,854,545 of NC_059347.1, read as the reverse complement.
CAAAGGAAATGCAAAATTTACTTTCATCAGAGAACATAACTTTGGACCACTCAGCAGCAGTCCAGTCCTTTTTGTCTTTAGCCCAGGCGAGACGCTTCAGACGCTGTCTGTTGTTCAAGAGTGGCTTGACACAAGGAATGCGACAGCTGAAACCCATGTCTTGCATACGTCTGTGCGTAGTGGTTCTCCCCCACATTTTTGAATGGGTTTTGTTCACAATCCTCTCCAGGGTGCGGTTATCCCTATTGCTTGTACACTTTTTTCTACCACATCTTTTCCTTCCCTTCGCCTCTCTATTAATGTGCTTGGACACAGAGCTCTGTGAACAGCCAGCCTCTTTTGCAATGACCTTTTGTGTCTTGCCCTCCTTGTGCAACGTGTCAATGGTCGTCTTTTGGACAACTGTCAAGTCAGCAGTCTTCCCCATGATTGTGTAGCGTACAGAACTAGACTGAGAGACCATTTAAAGGCCTTTGCAGGTGTTTTGAGTTAATTAGCTGATTAGAGTGTGGCACCAGGTGTCTTCAATATTGAACCTTTTCACAATATTCTAATTTTCTGAGATACTGAATTTGGGATTTTCCTTAGTTGTCAGTTATAATCATCAAAATTAAAAGAAATAAACATTTGAAATATATCAGTCTGTGTGTAATGAATGAATATAATATACAAGTTTAACTTTTTGAATGGAATTAGTGAAATAAATCAACTTTTTGATGATATTCTAATTATATGACCAGCACCTGTATATATATCTATATATATATATATATATCTATCTATATATATATATAT